>NC_073227.2:38514393-38817424 GCF_029281585.2 Gorilla gorilla gorilla | reverse complement strand
TGTCATTTTCTCTCCCTAAAAGTACAGCCTGACATATACTTGCTTTTTAAATTGAAGTGAACTAAAATTAATCTCATTATGGGAATCTGATGGTCCTTAAGGTACTTGGAGACTCCTGAGTGTCACAAAACTAGGATCAAAAACCCTGGCAAAATGCCAGCGGGAAAAGCAAAGGCAGTTAAGTGGACGCCTGTGGGGCTGGGGGTTAGGGGGCAGGGGATGCTTATGTATAATTTGACTCCTTTTGACATTTTGTCAAAGTATTGTGGCTCAAACAGACATTTGAAGCCTGATTATTTTTTGAGAAATTAAAGACCTGCCTTGCTGTTTCTTAGCTGATGGTTTACATGTTTGAAAGCCATTTAAATATTCTGTAGAGGGTTGTTAATAAGCATTAATTTGGGCAATTATGGATTTTGTAGCTGTTACTGTAGCTTGATGTGTACCTGAGCTACATTAGAGGACAAGAGAAAGAATACAGCCCAACCTAGGGTTGCTGTGTTCTCTACACAAGAAAGTTTGCACTTTTCCATAAAAGGAGGAGTTGAGGAGTAGCCCCTGAGGAGGGCTGGTGAATCATAGTCATCCTTATTTTTTCTGTTTCTCCAGTCCTAATGTGATGGTTCCCCTTGGTCTGACTTTCTGCCTTCCTTCCTGGATCTTTGATTTTAACTTGATAGTCTGTCCTCCACTTTGAAATCTTCAATCTCTCTCTACCTTAAACCTGTGAATGTAGGACATTTTCTTTCTCACATCTTGAGGATTCTGGAGCTTCCTGGACAGAAAGCCTTAAGATTGACACTAGTTAGATACTTTAAAATATTTATAAAATAATTTTGCCTTTAAATCTCCTTTGGCTTTGCTCTTTAAGCCTCTGACTTATGTTTTGTCATTTCCATTTTCTTGATTTTGAGAGCATGATACTATCTTAATCCTACATATAGCTCTCTCCAAAGACAGAAACTAAGTCCTTCTTTTCTATGTTGAACCTAAAAGTTCCCTGTGGGTCTCTTCTGTCTTGCCCCTGATGTATAGTGCTACAAAATTTCCTCAGATGTCATTTACTCATAAGAAATAGCACAATTCACTATATTTTCCATCCTTTATTTTATATGAAGGCAGAGTAGCATAATCATAAAGAGCACATGTCTCCTGGGTTCAGAATACCTAGGCTCGCCCACTTTGTGGTCTTTGACAAGTCACTTTGGGCTTTAATTTCCCCATCTGTAAAATTAGTATATTAACAATTCCTACCCTAGAAATTGAGATAATGAAAGGGGGTAAAGAACATGAAGCAATTTCAATCAAGGGGAAACTTAATTTGGCCAGAGTAAATGGAGAATGAGGTGGAAGAATCAGAAGATAATCTGTGCTAACTCTTTCTAGTTTGGGAATTTGCTTCCTTAACAGTGATTACCTAGAGAGTGCTTGAGATACACCAGGTATATGAGGAAGAGTGCTTTGGAGTTAAGAGTTGCACCTCTGTCTGTCTGACATCACAGACAGACAGATGCTCAACCTCTTTGCTAATTACCTATGCACAGGGGAGATACCTAGATAGAGACTTAGAAATAGATATATGAATACATATCTACTGTACTGTTGGTTGCCTGGGAGACTCTCCCTTCTCTGCCACTATGTCCTAGAACTCCATAATTATAATGGTGCTGGCCAACTTCCAGAGGGCTTTCTTTGATCTGAAACTGTTCTGCTTGTCGAGGGCAAGTTGGAAGTGCTGAGAAATCGATAAGCCAGCCATCATCCCTAGGAGCCCCCAGTCCATGGCTGGCTAGGTTGGTATATAAATACTCTAGCTCTCTTGCTCCTTGTGTGGAATAACTCTGCAACACATTAACCCCATGTACTCTCAGAATTGTTCATTGGGATTAAACTGCAGTTACCCATCATGGTAACTAAACTGATAACAAATACTTTCTTCCCTATATTTCCTGGCCTATCTGAATTAGTCCACTTTCACGCTGCTGATAATGACATATCTGAGACTGAGCAATTTATGAATGAAAGAGATTTAATGGACTTACAGTTTCACATGGCTGGGGAGGTCTCATAATGGTGGAAGGTAAGGAGAAGCAAGTCACGTCTTGCATGGATGGCAGCACACAAAGAGAGAGAGCTTGTGGAGGGAAACTCCCCTTTATAATAACCATCAGATCTTATGAGATGTATTCACTATCATGAGAACAGCACGGGAAAGACCTGTCCCCATGATTCGATTACCTCCCACCAAGTCCCTCCCAGAACACTTGGGAATTCAAGATGAGATTTGGGTGAAGATGCAGCCAAGCCATATCATTCCACCTCAGCCCCTTCAAAATCTCATGTCCTCACATTTCAAAACAAGTCATGCCTTCCCAACAGTCTCCCAAAGTCTTAACTCATTTCAGCATTAACTAAAAAGCCCACAGTCCTATGTCTCATCCAAGACAAGGCAAGTCCCTTCCACCTATGAGCCTGTAAAATCAAAAGTAAGTTAGTTATTTCCTAGATGCAATGAGGATACAGGCATTGGGTAAATACTGCTGTTCCAAATGAGAGAAACTGGCCAAAACAAAGGGGCCACAGGCCTCATGCAAGTCTGAAATCTAGTGGGGCAGTCAAATCTTAAAGCTCCAAAATGATCTCCTTTGACTCCATGTCTCACATCCAGGTCATCCTGATGCAAGAGGTGGGTTCCCATGGTATTGGGCAGTTCTGGCCCTGTGGCTTTGCAGGGTGCAGCCTCCTTCCCAGCTGTTTTCATGGGCTGGTGTTGAGTGTCTATAGCTTTTCCAGGTGCACAGTGAAAACTGTCAGTGGATCTACCTTTCTGGCGTCTGGAGGATGGTGGCCCTCTTCTCACTGCTCCACTAGGCAGTGCCCCAGTAGGGACTCTGCATGGGGCATCTGCCTCCACTTTCCCCTTCCACATCTCCCTAGTAGAGTTTTGCATGAGGGCCCTTCCCCTATAGCAAGCTTCTCCCTGGGTATCCAGGCATTTCCATACATTTTCTGAAATCTAGCTGGAGGTTTCTAAACCTCAGTTCTTGACTTCTGTGCACTCGCAGGCTCAACACCATATGGAAGCTGCCAAGGCTTGGGGCTTGCACCTTCTGAAGCCACAGCCCAAGTTCTACATTGGCCCCTTTCAGCCATGGCTGGAGTGGCTGGGATGCAAGGCACTAATTCCCTAGACTGCACACAACAGAGGGAGCCTGGGCCCGGACCATAAAACCATTTTTTCCTCCTAAACCTCCAGGCCTGTGATGGGAGGGGTTGCCGTGTAGACCTCTGATATGTTGTAGAAACACTTTTCTCATTGTCTTCGGGATTAACATTTGGCTCCTCCTTACTTATGCAAATTTCTGCAGCTGGCTTGAATTTCTCCTCAGAAAATGGGATTTTCTTTTCTGTAGCATTGTCAGGCTGCAAATTTTCTGAACTTATGTTCTGCTTCCTTTATAAAACTGAATGCCTTTAACAGCACCCAAGTCACCTCTTGAATGCTTTGCTGCTTAGACATTTCTTCCATCAGATACCCTAAATCATCTCTCTCAAGTTCAAAGTTCCACAAATTCCTAGGGTGGGGCAAAATGTCTCCAGTCTCTTTGTGAAAACATAACAAGAGTCACCTTTGCTCCAGTTCCCAACAAGTTCCTCATTTCCTTCTGAGACCACCTCAGCCTAGATTTCATTGTCCACATCATTATCAGCATTTTGGTCCAAGTCATTCAACAAGTTTCCAGGGAGTTCTAAACTTTCTCACATTCTCCTGTCTTTTTCTGAGCCCTCCAAACTGTTCCAGCCTCTGCCTGTTACCCAGTTCTAAAGTAGCTTTCACATTTTTGGGTATCTTTTCAGTAGCACCCCACTCTACTGGTACCAATTTACTGTATTAGTCCATTTTCATGCTGCTGATAAAGGCATACCTGAGATGGGGCAATTTACCAAAGAAAGAGGTTTGAAAGACTTACAGTTCCACATGTCTGGGAAGGCCACACAATCATGGTGGGATGCAAGGAGCAGCAAGTCATGGGTTACATGGATAGCAGCAGGCAATGGGAGAGAGCTTTTGCAGGGAAACTCCCCCTTATTGAATCATCAGATCTTTTGAGACGTATTCACTATCACGAGAACAGCATGGTCAAGACCTGCCTCCATGATTTGATTACTTCCCACCAGGTCCCTCCCACAGCATGTTGGAATTCAAGATGAGATTTGCGTGGAGACACAGCCAAACCATATCACTATGTCACTAACCCATCCTCCTATTGGTCATTTCTGGGACAATGTTTCAAATAAATTACTTTCATTCAAATCTTTTGTTTCAGGGTCTGTTTCTGGGGGATGCTGAACTAACGTTGAATCTGTGAGACTATGACTTCTTGTGAAAAGCTGGTAGAGTTTCAGGTCCTGACATCTTGCAGATATGTGTACATTTGTTTCTTCTTCCATTCATTGATTCATTTTTTTTTAAGTAAATGTTCAGTGTATTTCTTCAAGGTCCACACAGTCTCTCAAACAACAGCCCTCCACGTTTAGTGAGAGAAGCAGAACCCTGAGAACTCCAACTGCCTATCAGTGTAAAATTTTCTTGTGACCTCACTAGCTCTGTCCACCCACTGGCTCAGAATCAGGAAGTGCAAAAGTTTTTATGAAAAATTTTCCTTATAAATATCTTTCTTCTCTCAGCATGTACTGCTTCCTTCTCCACACCCTACTGTTAGTGGCCTCATGAAGTGATTCTTAACTAGAAATAATTTTATTCCCCAGAGGACATTTTGCAATGTCTGGAGATATTTTTCACTATCACAACTGGGAGGGGATGCTACTGACATCTGGTGAGTAGTGGCCAGGGATGCTGCAGTTTTAGTCTATTCAGGCTGCTATAACAAACCACCATATGTGAAGCATGTTTGTTAATTACCAATGACAAGAGAAGACTTCCACTGAGTGGAGAAAAGCAAAGTTCATCACCGTGCCAACCACCAGAAACAGAAGTCCATATACCTATGGCCACTGCATCCTGGGCTACTGTTTTGGTTCACCATACACTGGTTACATATTTGTCTGAGTCTGGTGAGATATAATAAATTACACAAAGCAGGTTTATTACTTACAGATAGTCAGCGAGAGACAGAAGTCTTCAATCCTTTGGGAGCCTGTCTCCCAAGGTGCAAGAAAGCTGCCCAGGAAGGATGGAAACTTGTCTGTGCTTGCTCCACTTTGCACCACAACTAAGGGACTCTGAATGGCAGCCTGCCCTAGGTTATATATTTCAGGGACGATGTAATTCACTCGGTGAAGCTTTGAAGAAGCACATTCTATTTCTAAGAGAGAGAAGATCAAAGCCAGGGAGGCCCCAGGCAGTTCCTCCCTAATTCTAGATGTTGCATTTCCTAAGAATGACAGTAACAAGTCCTGCTCTGTTCTAGGCATCCCTCCCTGTGTCAGGATGTTGCAGTCTCAGCACATTCCACAGTTATACTTAAGAAGTACAAGCAATAAAATGGGGGAGGGGTTAGGTTGGTCCAAAGGCACCTGAAGAAATACCCTGCACCATAGACTTGGCGGCTTGTAAACAACACAAATTTATTTCTCACAATACCATAGACTGGGATGTTCAAGATCTAAAGGCCTGCAGATTCAGAGTCGATGAGAGCATCCTCCTCATAGATGGCCTTCTTCTCACTGTAACCTCACTAGAAGGAAGGGTGAGGAACCATTCTGGGCCCTCTTTTATGAAGGAATTAATCCCATTCATGAGATTTCCACTCTTAGGACCTAATCACCTCATCACCTCCCAAACGTCCTGCCTAATACCATCACATTAGCATTTGAATACATGAAGAACACATGATTTTGGAGGGTGGGGGACATAAACATTCAGTCCATTGCAGCTGCTAAATACTCTCCAATGCACAGGACAGCCCTTCATAAAGATGAATTATTCAGCCCCCCGAATATCAGTAGTGCTGATGTCAAGAAGCCTTGAGTAGGGAAAGATGATATATCAACCTGAACTGACCTCTTGAAGAAAGGTGATAAGTTATTTATTTTTGATACAAGCTTTAGTCCGTCACATAAGAATAATAATTTTTGATAAAGCAGTTTGGTCTATTGCAGCTCTCCCATAGCACTTTCTGCAAAGTTGGCAGTCTTTATTTGCCCTGTCCAATATGGTAGCCACAAGACCCATGTGGTAGTAAGCATTTGACATGCGATTAGTGGGACTGAATAACCAAATTCTAAAGTTTATTGATTTTACTAGTTTAAATTTAAATATCTATGTGTTGCTAATGACTACCATATTTCACAGTGCACTTCTAGTGGTTAGATTTCAGAGGCTAGAATCGGAGCGACCTGAATTCAGATCCTTACTATGTTTTTTACTTGTTCACTATATGACCTTGTGCTTTTTAAATTTTTTTTGACAGAGCTTGCTTTGTCACCCAGGCCGGAGTGCAGTGGTGTGACCACAGCTTATTGCAGCCTTGACCTCCTGGACTCAAACGATCCTTCTGCCTCAACCCCCCAAGTAGCTGGAACTACAGGCACATGCCACCCTGCCTGACTAATTTTTGTATTTTTTTGCAGAGACAAGGATTTGTCATGTTGTTCAGGCTGATCTTAAACTCCTGGGCTCAAGTGATCCTCCCAAAGTACTGGGATTACAGGTGTGAGCCACTGCACCTGGCCAAGTATGTTTTTAAAACTCCCTAAGCTTCTGTTTCATCATCTATAAAATGATAAACATTTTATGTTCATCACAGTATTACTGTAAGGATCAAAGACAAACTATATAGTATAGCACTTGCATATATCTATGTTCAATGAATTATTATTAGTAGTATGTGAACTGTTATCCATTTAGTGAGACTTTTTTTACACACCTCAGCCAGCCTTAGAAACAGGAAGTGGAAACCAGATAAAATAGCACACTCCCTTCTGGAGTCCTGAACTCTCGACTCTTATTTATATTTACGTCTCCAGGTTTAATTATGAATCTATCTATCTATCTATCTATCTATCTATCTATCTATCTATCATCTATCTATCGAATCTATTTGCCATCCATCTATCATTTTTAACTCTGTACTGTCTATTTCTAACCTATCCACATATAGTTCTCCTTTATTTGGACTTTATGGTTGAATCACATTGCAAGGGTTGTTTACATTCCACCTAATTGTGATTCTGCACCCTTACGCAACTGGCATGTGCTTTGAATCCTTGGCATAAATCCTTCCCTTTTCCTCCTCTTGGCACCTGCTTGCCATGGAACAAAGCCATTGTAAATTTTTTTACCCAAACTGACTACAACATTTATGGATAGGACTCTAGAAAGGCTGTTGGAGAGTTTCATTTAGAGAGAGAAATTAAAAAGAAACTTTTTGAGAGTTTCTCAAAAATACTTAATGTTACTTGAGTAAAAAAGGGTCACCATTATAGTTAATTTGAAATATACCTACTTCATATGAGTTTTATGTAGCTCATATAGTGCTCCCATTACTCAGAAAGTGAAGGGAACAAATGATCATTCGGAAGGAATCATAAAAAAGTATTTAAAAATGTGTAATGGTTTAGCTTTATGTGCACATTTATTAGCTTGTCCGTGAGTTAGTATATGAGACAGAAAAAAAATAAGAGATGGAGAGTCTTTTTGCTTTTTTCTTTGTTTCTTTTGTGGGAAACTATGAACCAAAGTCTTGAGTAACAGTACGTCAATTAATTTAATTCGACAAACATCAATAACATCAGGCCTCCTGCAGAATAAGGAATCTTGCAAGAATGACACCCTTAATACCTGAGTTATAATAAAATAGCATGTCTCCATGATACACACTCATGCACAGACACACACAGATATGCACACACTCATACACACAAACAGACATGCCAAAGTGTACACATACGTGTATTTGAGTACATAGTACAGGAGAAGAAGGAATATAAGATTGAAAGAGACACAGGCATTTTTAAAAGTCAGCATTGGACAAATTTCCATCAAATTTTTACCATCTTGCAAATTTCCACTAGGGTTAATATTTTAGTTTTAATATTTAAGATAAGCCATATGTTGCTTTTTAAGGAGAGAACATTTAGAATTATGTCCTACTTAGTAAAAGACAACTCAGGGGATGCCTGGCCATGCTGGGACATTGTGGGTGTCACCATGCTTAATAGCTGCTATAGGAAAAGGAAAATGTTTAGCATGTAATGCACACAATCAAAGCTATTCAGTAAAAGGCAGCATTTGCTATTCTTTAGGAAAACTGGCAACATCAAAAACACTGTGCATAATTAAAACCAAGGAAATATGCTATTGGTTCCATTAAATTTGTTCCAGGACCGAAAAAAAAAAAAACAGAAAAAAAGCATAGAATTAACTGCATTTGTAAACACTTTATTTCATAATGAATAACTGCAATTTTAAAAGACAGCCCTTTAGCCAATTTTCCTACTTTTGAATCATTGCCATTATTAATCAATTACCCAAATTGTAATCAAAACAAGACATTTTTACTGAACTTCTATAATGATGTGGGCGTGCTACTGGATGTATTCTTTAAGTTTGAAGTTTTTAATAGTCAAAAATTTTAAAAATATTTTTTAATTAAAAAATTTAATTGTGGCAAAATGCACATAACATAAATGTTACCTACCATCTTAACCATTTTTAAATAGATGTCATTTTTAGAGCAATTTTGGGTTCACAGTACTATTGAGCAAAAGGTAGAGATTTCCTGATACTCCCTACCCCTAGGAGGAGTAGGGAGCACAGCCTCCACAACTGTCAACATCCCTCACCACAGTGGTACATTTGTCACAATTGATGAATCTATATTGACACATCATTTTCATCCAAGATCCACAGCTGACATTAGGGCTCACTCTTAGTATTATACATTCCACAGCTTTGGACAAGTATACAATGAGATACTACTATTACAGTATCATACAAAGTTATTTCACTGCCCTAAATATCCTCTGTGCTCCTCCTGTTTATACCTTCTCCCCACTAACCCTTAGCGACAAGTTCTCTCTTTACTGTTTCCAGTTTTGCTTTTCGCAGAATGTCATATGGTTGGAATTATTCAATATGTAGAATTTTCAGACTGGCTTAGTAAGATGCATTTAATCCTCCTCCATGTCTTTTCATGGCTTGGTAACGCATTTGTTTTTAGCATTGAATAATATTCCACTGTCTGGATTTGACATAATTTATCTATTCATTCATTGAAGGACATCTTGGTTGCTTCCAAGTTTAGCAATTATGAATAGGGCTACTATTAACATCTGTGTGCCATCTTTTGTGCAAACATTAGTCTTCAACTCCTTTGAGTAAATCCAGCATGCTTGCTGGATTATACGGTTAGAGGACGTTTAGTTTTGTAGAAACCACTAAATTGTCTTCCAAAGTGGCTGCACCATTTTGCCTTTCCACTTGAAATGAACAAGAGTTCCTGTTCCACATCCTCACCAGCATTTGGTGTTGTTAGTGTTCTGGATTTCTAATAGGTCTGTAGTGATCTCTCATTGTTTACATTTGCATTTCTCTGATGACATATGATGTGGAGCATATATTAATATGTTTATTTGCCATATGTATATATATCTTCTTTGATGAGGCACCTGTTAAGGTCTTTGTGTCATTTTAAGTTTAATTCTTTCTTTCTTTATTGCTGAGTTTTAAGTGTTCTTTGTACATTTTGAAGAAAAATCCCTTATCATATGTTTTTTGCAAATATTTTCCCAGTCTGTGATTCTTCTTTTATTCTCTTAAGAGTAAGTTTTGCAGAGTGGAAATTTTTTAATTTTATAAAATTAAGTATATGAACTCTTTCCTTCATGGTTCATGCTTTAGACATTGTATATAGAGTTTAGATATATTATTTTTATTTTCCTTCTTCTCTTTCCTCATGGTAATCTTTTAATTACAAATATTTATTAGGTATTTATGGTCTACCACTACTGTGCTAGACATTAGTTAGTAATGTTTTGAAAAAATTTAAAAAATACATATATACTAAGTATATATGTTTGTGTTAAATAGGTTTGAGAAAGTTGAACATATTTTTACTCAAATACCATATATATTATCTACCATATAGTTTCTTTGGGGACTATTCATACATTTAATGTATTTCTATTTACATGTTCTTGCCTGATGAATCCCACCACATAACCAACCTTATTTTTATCACAGTGAAATTTCAAAACTATAAATAGTTTCTGAAATAAGAAGGGGGCATAAACAAACAAATAAATAACACAAAAATCTATACTATTTAAAAACTTAAATCATAATAGACTTCAGGTAAAATTCTATTTGGTATAGTAACTAGGAATAAGGACAGTGAAATTTAAATATTAATTATTTATTTTAAGAATTTTATAAATTGTTAAAAAACCTTTTAAAGTAATATCAAAATTTTTAGTAGAATTTCTGCTGATGGCATTATATTTTAGTTAAGTGACATAATTGGGGAATAGGGCATTTTAATTAGATTTTCATGAGAACTGAGTATTTTTATGTGTATGTATTGAAACTGTCCAGACCAAGGGTGTAGGTGTGAGTTAATTGTTAAGCCATGTGTCTCTGAATCCTCTTATATATGAGGATGTATTCCAGAATTTTAGCATTATAAACACATCTTTAGCTACAATATGAACTGTCTTTAAATAAGCATCATAAACTTCAACTTCTGGCCATAATTGTCTGACTTAACTCCTTGTTGTTAAAAACTAGAAAATAGGAAAAAATACCTAAAACTACTATTTTCAGACATTGGACAACAGATAAGGCAGGTCTATACTTGAGAAAATGGTATAAATAAAGTGTGTTCTATTGTCACCTTGACTTTTTGCTTTGTGGCATTTTAAAAATGCAGAATGAAGGAGAGGAATCTCAAACAAAGTTCAGTGGATTCCGGTTTTGAGTAGACTGGGATCAGAGCCCAGGGAGGCTGAGGCTACAGCAAGTTGCAAGGCAGAGTTTTGGAAAGTAGGGAGCTGTACAGAAAAAAGATCCAGATGTATGCATGTTCGTCCCTCTAGTATTTACTAAGAACTAGGCCATATATTCATGAAGTGAATCTCCACAAAGTTGAGCAACAAAGATCAGGGAATCGTAGGCTGAAGAATTCCCAGCACTCATAAAGGACAAGGAGATATTCAAACTTCCGCAAGTTAGAGTGTAGAGTCTTCAGTAATCACCTACATACAATATTCAGTGGACACCCCAAATGGATTATGCCTTAGTTATAGGAATCAGCTATTCTTAGAGTGAATGCTGCATATTCCATAACAAAAATTATAAAGAGGCCTTGACGGTATCAAATTGATTGACAGGTACTTAAATGCCTGTCAAAACAAAGCCAAACCAACATCCCATAAAGGAAACACCAAAATCAGGACACTCAACAGTATAATGTACAAAATGTCCAGAAACTAATAAAAAGGGTATTAGATATGTCAAAAAGCAGAAAAATGAGGCCCATGACTAAAAAAAGGCATTCAATAAAAACAGAGATATGAAAGAAATAAGGGACTAGTACACAAAAATATTAAGGTAATTACAACAACTATATTCAAATCTTCAAAGGTATATATAAATGTAGTGATGAGGGAAATGAAATATACAAATACGGGACTTCTTAGCGAGTAAAACCACAATATTGGGAATAAGAATTTTGCTGAATGAGATTAAAAGCAGTAAGTGCAGAATATGTCATTTGGGATGAGGACCCACCTCAATCTATTTTAACCCTATTTTAACTTGATTACCTATGTATCATTTCATCTCTAAATAATGTCACATCCTGAGCTAGTGGGGGTCAGGACCTTGACCCATGAATTTTGGGGGAACATAATTCAATCCATAATAGTATGTAAAATAACGTCTCTGGTTCATAGTAATATCTTTCTTAAATTAGTGACTAAACTATGTCTGTTCTTCATATCTCTATATAGTTTTTATGATTATTATTTTAATCAGTATGTGATATACTTCTAGGAAGAGTAAAACAATGTTTATAAATGTTTACTGTTATAGTAAACCACGATCAATACGTTCTTCTTAATTTTTCCAGTTGATATTTTATCATAGGCTAAATTCCCTGCAAGGGATTCAAGTTTATTTTTAAAATGATGTTTATTTTATAACAAAATGTTTATGCTAAAATTAATATTTTAATATACAATACCAGAATACTTTATGAAAAAAGGATTTGCTCATTAATAATGTCACTGGCATTGAATAAGCCTATAATTTTGGCCAAAAATCTATTGCCATCTTCTTTCTTTTTTTTTATTTTTTTATTTTTTTATTATACTTTAAGTTTTAGGGTACATGTGCACATTGTGCAGGTTAGTTACATATGTATACATGTGCCATGCTGGTGCACTGCACCCACTAACTCGTCATCTAGCATTAGGTATATCTCCCAATGCTATCCCTCCCCCCTCCCCCCACCCCACAACAGTCCCCAGAGTGTGATATTCCCCTTCCTGTGTCCATGTGATGTCATTGTTCAATTCCCACCTATGAGTGAGAATATGTGGTGTTTGGTTTTTTGTTCTTGCGATAGTTTACTGAGAATGATGGTTTCCAATTTCATCCATGTCCCTACAAAGGACATGAACTCATCATTTTTTACGGCTGCATAGTATTCCATGGTGTATATGTGCCACATTTTCTTAATCCAGTCTATCATTGTTGGACATTTGGGTTGGTTCCAAGTCTTTGCTATTGTGAATAATGCCGCAATAAACATATGTGTGCATGTGTCTTTATAGCAGAATGATTTATAGTCCTTTGGGTATATACCCAGTAATGGGATGGCTGGGTCAAATGGTATTTCTAGTTCTAGATCCCTGAGGAATTGCCACACTGACTTCCACAATGGTTGAACTAGTTTACAGTCCCATCAACAGTGTCAAAGTGTTCCTATTTCTCCACATCCTCTCCAGCACCTGTTGTTTCCTGACTTTTTAATGATTGCCATTCTAACTGGTGTGAGATGATATCTCATAGTGGTTTTGATTTGCATTTCTCTGATGGCCAGTGATGATGAGCATTTTTTCACGTGCTTTTTGGCTGCATAAATGTCTTCTTTTGAGAAGTGTCTGTTCATATCCTTTGCCCACTTTTTGATGGGGTTGTTTGTTTTTTTCTTGTAAATTTGTTTGAGTTCATTGTAGATTCTGGATATTAGCCCTTTGTCAGATGAGTAGGTTGCGAAAATTTTCTCCCATGTTGTAGGTTGCCTGTTCACTCTGATGGTAGTTTCTTTTGCTGTGCAGAAGCTCTTTAGTTTAATTAGATCCCATTTGTCAATTTTGTCTTTTGTTGCCATTGCTTTTGGTGTTTTGGACATGAAGTCCTTGCCCACGCCTATGTCCTGAATGGTAATGCCTAGGTTTTCTTCTAGGGTTTTTATGGTTTTAGGTCTAAGGTTTAAATCTTTAATCCATCTTGAATTGATTTTTGTATAAGGTGTAAGGAAGGGATCCAGTTTCAGCTTTCTACATATGGCTAGCCAGTTTTCCCAGCACCATTTATTAAATAGGGAATCCTTTCCCCATTGCTTGTTTTTCTCAGGTTTGTCAAAGATCAGATAGTTGTAGGTATGCGGCGTTATTTTTGAGGGCTCTGTTCTGTTCCATTGATCTATATCTCTGTTTTGGTACCAGTACCATGCTGTTTTTGTTACTGTAGCCTTGTAGTATAGTTTGAAGTCAGGTAGTGTGATGCCTCCAGCTTTGTTCTTTTGGCTTAGGATTGACTTGGCAATGCGGGCTCTTTTTTGGTTCCATATGAACTTTAAAGTAGTTTTTTCCAATTCTGTGAAGAAAGTCATTGGTAGCTTGATGGGGATGCCATTGAATCCGTAAATGACCTTGGGCAGTATGGCCATTTTCATGATATTGATTCTTCCTACCCATGAGCATGGAATGTTCTTCCATTTGTTTGTATCCTCTTTTATTTCCTTGAGCAGTGGTTTGTAGTTCTCCTTGAAGAGGTCCTTCACATCCCTTGTAAGTTGGATTCCTAGGTATTTTATTCTCTTTGAAGCAATTGTGAATGGGAGTTCACTCATGATTTGGCTCTCTGTTTGTCTGTTGTTGGTGTATAAGAATGCTTGTGATTTTTGTACATTGATTTTGTATCCTGAGACTTTGCTGAAGTTGCTTATCAGCTTAAGGAGATTTTGGGCTGAGACAATGGGGTTTTCTAGATAAATAATCATGTCGTCTGCAAACAGGGACAATTTGACTTCCTCTTTTCCTAATTGAATACCCTTTATTTCCTTCTCCTGCCTGATTGTCCTGGCCAGAACTTCCAACACTATGTTGAATAGGAGCGGTGAGAGAGGGCATCCCTGTCTTGTGCCAGTTTTCAAAGGGAATGCTTCCAGTTTTTGCCCATTCAGTATGATATTGGCTGTGGGTTTGTCATAGATAGCTCTTATTATTTTGAAATACGTCCCATCAATACCTAATTTATTGAGAGTTTTTAGCATGAAGGGTTGTTGAATTTTGTCAAAGGCTTTTTCTGCATCTATTGAGATAATCATGTGGTTTTTGTCTTTGGCTCTGTTTATATGCTGGATTACATTTATTGATTTGCGTATATTGAACCAGCCTTTCATCCCAGGGATGAAACTCACTTGATCATGGTGAATAAGCTTTTTGATGTGCTGCTGGATTTGGTTTGCCAGTATTTTATTGAGGATTTTTGCATCAATGTTCATCAAGGATATTGGTCTAAAATTCTCTTTTTTGGTTGTGTCTCTGCCCGGCTTTGGTATCAGGATGATGCTGGCCTCATAAAATGAGTTAGGGAGGATTCCCTCTTTTTCTATTGATTGGAATAGTTTCAGAAGCAATGGTACCAGTTCCTCCTTGTACCTCTGGTAGAATTCGGCTGTGAATCCATCTGGTCCTGGACTCTTTTTGGTTGGTAAACTATTGATTATTGCCACAATTTCAGCTCCTGTTATTGGTCTATTCAGAGATTCAACTTCTTCCTGGTTTAGTCTTGGGAGAGTGTATGTGTTAAGGAATGTATCCATTTCTTCTAGATTTTCTAGTTTATGTGCGTAGAGGTGTTTGTAGTATTCTCTGATGGTAGTTTGTATTTCTGTGGGATCAGTGGTGATATCCCCTTTATCATTTTTTATTGTGTCTATTTGATTCTTCTCTCTTTTTTTCTTTATTAGTCTTGCTAGCGGTCTATCAATTTTGTTGATCCTTTCAAAAAACCAGCTCCTGGATTCATTGATTTTTTGAAGGGTTTTTTGTGTCTCTATTTCCTTCAGTTCTGCTCTGATTTTAGTTATTTCTTGCCTTCTGCTAGCTTTTGAATGTGTTTGCTCTTGCTTTTCCAGTTCTTTTAATTGTGATGTTAGGGTGTCAATTTTGGATCTTTCCTGCTTTCTCTTGTGGGCATTTAGTGCTATAAATTTCCCTCTACACACTGCTTTGAATGCATCCCAGAGATTCTGGTATGTTGTGTCTTTGTTCTCGTTGGTTTCAAAGAACATCTTTATTTCTGCCTTCATTTCGTTATGTACCCAGTAGTCATTCAGGAGCAGGTTGTTCAGTTTCCATGTAGTTGAGCGGCTTTGAGTGAGATTTTTAATCCTGAATTCTAGTTTGATTGCACTGTGGTCTGAGAGATAGTTTGTTATAATTTCTGTTCTTTTACATTTGCTGAGGAGAGCTTTACTTCCAACTATGTGGTCAATTTTGGAATAGGTGTGGTGTGGTGCTGAAAAAAATGTATATTCTGTTGATTTGGGGTGGAGAGTTCTGTAGATGTCTATTAGGTCTGCTTGGTGCAGAGCTGAGTTCAATTCCTGGGTATCCTTGTTGACTTTCTGTCTCGTTGATCTGTCTAATGTTGACAGTGGGGTGTTAAAGTCTCCCATTATTAATGTGTGGGAGTCTAAGTCTCTTTGTAGGTCACTCAGGACTTACTTTATGAATCTGGGTGCTCCTGTATTGGGTGCATATATATTTAGGATAGTTAGCTCCTCTTGTTGAATTGATCCCTTTACCATTATGTAATGGCCTTCTTTGTCTCTTTTGATCTTTGTTGGTTTAAAGTCTGTTTTATCAGAGACTAGGATTGCAACCCCTGCCTTTTTTTGTTTTCCATTTGCTTGGTAGATCTTCCTCCATCCTTTTATTTTGAGCCTATGTGTGTCTCTGCACGTGAGATGGGTTTCCTGAATACAGCACACTGATGGGTCTTGACTCTTTATCCAACTTGCCAGTCTGTGTCTTTTAATTGGAGAATTTAGTCCATTTACATTTAAAGTCAATATTGTTATGTGTGAATTTGATCCTGTCATTATGATGTTAGCTGGTGATTTTGCTCATTAGTTGATGCAGTTTCTTCCTAGTCTTGATGGTCTTTACATTTTGGCATGATTTTGCAGCAGCTGGTAACGGTTGTTCCTTTCCATGTTTAGCGCTTCCTTCAGGAGCTCTTTTAGGGCAGGCCTGGTGGTGACAAAATCTCTCAGCATTTGCTTGTCTGTAAAGTATTTTATTCCTCCTTCACTTATGAAGCTTAGTTTGGCTGGATATGAAATTCTGGGTTGAAAATTCTTTTCTTTAAGAATGTTGAATATTGGCCCCCACTCTCTTCTGGCTTGTAGGGTTTCTGCCGAGAAATCCGCTGTTAGTCTGATGGGCTTCCCTTTGAGGGTAACCTGACCTTTCTCTCTGGCTGCCCTTAACATTTTTTCCTTCATTTCAACTTTGGTGAATCTGACAATTATGTGTCTTGGAGTTGCTCTTCTCGAGGAGTATCTTTGTGGCGTTCTCTGTATTTCCTGAATCTGAATGTTGGCCTGCCTTGCTAGATTGGGGAAGTTCTCCTGGATAATATCCTGCAGAGTGTTTTCCAACTTGGTTCCATTCTCCGCATCACTTTCAGGTACACCAATCAGACGTAGATTTGGTCTTTTCACATAGTCCCATATTTCTTGGAGGCTTTGCTCATTTCTTTTTATTCTTTTTTCTCTAGACTTCCCTTCTCGCTTCATTTCATTCATTTCATCTTCCATTGCTGATACCCTTTCTTCCAGTTGATCGCATCAGCTCCTGAGGCTTCTGCATTCTTCACGTAGTTCTCGAGCCTTGGTTTTCAGCTCCATCAGCTCCTTTAAGCACTTCTCTGTATTGGTTACTCTAGTTATACATTCGTCTAAATTTTTTTCAAAGTTTTCAACTTCTTTGCCTTTGGTTTGAATGTCCTCCCGTAGCTCAGAGTAATTTGATCGTCTGAAGCCTTCTTCTCTCAGCTCATCAAAATCATTCTCCATCCAGCTTTGTTCCGCTGCTGGTGAGGAACTGCGTTCCTTTGGAGGAGGAGAGGTGCTCTGCGTTTTAGAGTTTCCAGTTTTTCTGTTCTGTTTTTTCCCCATCTTTGTGGTTTTATCTACTTTTGGTCTTTGATGATGGTGATGTACAGATGGGTTTTCGGTGTGGATGTCCTTTCTGTTTGTTAGTTTTCCTTCTAACAGACAGGACCCTCAGCTGCAGGTCTGTTGGAATACCCTGCCGTGTGAGGTGTCAGTGTGCCCCTGCTGGGGGGTGCCTCCCAGTTAGGCTGCTCAGGGGTCAGGGGTCAGGGACCCACTTGAGGAGGCAGTCTGCCCGTTCTCAGATCTCCAGCTGCGTGCTGGGAGAACCACTGCCCTCTTCAAAGCTGTCAGACAGGGACATTTAAGTGTGCAGAGGTTACTGCTGTCTTTTTGTTTGTCTGTGCCCTGCCCCCAGAGGTGGAGCCTACAGAGGCAGGCAAGCCTCCTTGAGCTGTGGTGGGCTCCACCCAGTTCGAGCTTCCCCGCTGCTTTGTTTACCTAAGCAAGCCTGGGCAATGGCGGGCGCCCCTCCCCCAGCCTCGCTGCCGCCTTACAGTTTGATCTCAGACTGCTGCGCTAGCAATCAGCGAGATTCCGTGGGCGTAGGACCCTCCGAGTCAGGTGTGGGATATAGTCTCGTGGTGCGCCGTTTTTTAAGCCGGTCTGAAAAGCGCAATATTCGGGTGGGAGTGACCCGATTTTCCAGGTGCGTCCGTCACCCCTTTGACTCGGAAAGGGAACTCCCTGACCCCTTGCGCTTCCCAGGTGAGGCAATGCCTCGCCCTGCTTCGGCTCGCGCACGGTGCGTGCACCCACTGGCTTGCACCCACTGTCTGGCACTCCCTAGTGAGATGAACCCGGTACCTCAGATGGAAATGCAGAAATCACCCGTCTTCTGCGTCGCTCACTCTGGGAGCTGTAGACCCGAGCTGTTCCTATTCGGCCATCTTGGCTCCTCTGCCCCATTGCATTTTAAAAAATGTTTCTGTCTATTTACTCTATCAACTGTGCCATGCCTGGGGCTGTTTCTATTTCTTTTTTCTTTTTTTTTTTTTGAGACAGAGTTTCACTCTTGTTGCCCAAGCTGGAGTGCAATGGCACAATTTCGGCTCACTGTAACCTCTGCCTCCTGGGCTCAAGCGATTCTCCTGCCTCAGCCTCTGAGTATCTCGCCATCTTCTTTCTGTATTTATAAAATAGTATCCCAAATTTGCTTTAAAATCAATTTTATTACTATTGTAGATGACATTTTCCTACGTATTTGTTCGCTCTTCAATTAATACTTAACTCCTTTAGCATGTTAGGAAAGTGGGAAATTTGGACACAAACACACATAAAGAGAAGATGTAAAAAAACAAAAGGATAAGATGGCCATCTACAAGCCACGGAGAGAGACATGGGACAGATCTTTATCTCACAGCCCTCAGAAGGAACCCCCCTTAATAACATCCTGATTTTAGACTTTTATCCTCCAGAATTGTGAGACAATACATTTCTGTTCTTTAAACTACCCAATCTGTAGTACATGGATATAGCAGTCCTAGTAAACTAGTACACAGTAGCCAGTTGCGACTACTATACCAAATTGCCATAGACTGGGTGGCTTAAGCTACAAACATTTATTTCTTAACAGTGCTGGAGGCTGGGAAGTTCAACATCACAGTGCTGGCAGATCCAGTATCTGATGAAATCTCATGCCTGATTTGCAGATGGCCACCTTCTCATTGTATACTCACATGGAAAAGAGTACAGAGAGGAGAAAAAAGTTTACTCAGGTCTCTTCTTAGAAGGGCCCTGATTCTATCATGAGGGCTCCATCCTCATAACTTAATTACCTCCCAAAGACCCCATCTCCAAATACCATCCTGTAGGGGGTTATGGTTTCAACATAGGCATTTTGAAGGGACACAAACATGCAGTTCATATCACACTTAAAGAGACTGATTGTGGTTGCTGTCTGTCACTAAAGCTGTTCACCAAATATTCAAAACTCTTACCTCTGGCATTTGATAGGCTTGGTCTTCCTTTCCTCTTGAGGGTAGATATGGTCACTTGCTTTTTTTGCAATGAACAGTGAGCAGACCTGACATATGTCACTACAGGGAGATGCTTCATGAGCCATTGTGTATTTCATGGTCTCTCCTTTTCTCTGCCATGGCAGCTGACATTAGAGATAATGACAACTTTGTCAGTGAAAAGAGCAATGAACAGAGCCTTAAGCAGCCCCATGACACACATGTAGTACGAAGATGAAATAAACCTGTGCTGTTTTAAATAACTGATATTTGGGAGTCTTTTGCTAATTACAGCCAACTAACCCATCTTAAGAAAAACAACTAGTAGGGAGGGCCACAGGCTTTGCTCAAAAAGACTTCAAAGTATAGGTGGGAACTATAGAAATAATCAAATAATTACAACTGGATAAGAAAAATGCTCTGATAAAAAATACAAGAAGAATTCTATGGGTGCACAAAAGCGAGGCACTTAACCCAGACGAGGAAAATTTCCTGAAGGGAGGTGACACATTAGATTATGCTTGAAAGGCAAATAGGAGTCAGTCACCTGAAGAAAATGAAGTCAGAGGGGCAACATGTGCCCAAAGGTGAGAATGACAAATTTATCATTATGCTGCAATGTAATAGGTAATGCATGAGGGTCAAATAAGCAGAAGTGATGTTTGGGGAGGATACGTTGACGGCACCCAGGCTTGGAAAGGTGTTTATCCCATGGTTTGAAGGTTGTATATTAGTTTATTCAGTGCCTTCCATAGGCAATGAAAAGATGATAGAGGAGTGAAATAATCAATTATAATATAGTTTTAAATTTGGAAAAAAGAAAATGTTATGCCCACTCTGATTGGAGTTATGTATAATGTAAGCAGGGAGCATTGCAAAGTGATATGTAAAAACAGTTGCGTGAGGACAGTGTAAAAGATCGGTAAATAGTGTGGCCTACTTAAAGTGTTACTATATAGTTGGTTCAATTAAAGGAAAATTTAATATAATGGTCTGGCTAGCTAAGCAAAATAAACGAATTTTTCCCTGAGTCTTAAATACCTATGGGAAATGAAAATATATGTTTACAAAATGCAGTTAAAGAATTGATGGGAAAGAACTTATTAAGACAAGCAGCACAAATGGAGACAAAATAAGTTGTGTTTCGCTCTCTTTCCAGGGTAATTAACTTATACCAAAGACAGAATAAATATTTTAAAAGGTTGTATTTACAGATTGGAAACACAGAGTAGAAAATAAAAAAGAATGAAAAAGAAAGGTTTGTAGAGAGAATTCTAAAGATGCACCTCTAAGTTTCCTGTCCTCTGGTTAATCAGACATGAATCTGGCTACGGCTGTGAGGGTACTTTGTAGATGGAATTAAGATTACTAATCAGCTGACCTTAAAATAGGGAGATTATTGTAGAATTTGCAATCCTCAAGCCCTTAAAAGCAGAAGAGGCAGATAGGAGAGAGATGGAGGAGTGTTGTGACAAACCCTTATTGACCTCAGTAGGGAAGGCACCAGGTTCAAGAGGCCAAAGAAGAGACCAGAGCCAGCACGCAATACATGGGGTTTTATTAAGGAGTTATATATGGGGGAGAGAGTCCAGTGGCGGTGGGCTGGACAACACAACTGCAGGGCCTAGTGGTGGTGGGCTGGGCAGAAAAACTGCAACTGCTTGCAAACAGTTTATATGTCAATTTCACTTAACACCCTCCCCTTAATGACCTCTACTTGGCAACTCTCCTCTAAACCAAAACTCAGGGCCTCAGTCTCCTGTATGGCCTGTGTTGCATGGGACAAGCCAGGGCCTCAGATGTTCTTCATAGATGAGGAACGAATCTCCAGGTCGGCCCCTCCTGGATTCCCTAGCTTGGAACACACATTCGAGGGTGTCTGCCATACAGGGTCCTTCTAAGTGTAGCTTAAATTGTTGTTACAAGGTGCATTTACCATACAAGAGAAAGAAGGAAGCATAAAAGCAAGCCAAAAAGGGGAATCAGGGAAATCGGAAGCATGAGAAGGACTCAACCATTTATTTTTGGCTTTGTAGATGGAAGAGCTATGAATCAAGACATGTTGGAAGCTTCTAGAAGCTAAGAACAACCGCTGGCTGAAAGCCTGCAAGGAAAAGGGGACCTCAGTCCTACAATTGCATGGAACTGAATCTTTCTAACAATCTGAAGGGCTGTAGTAGATGAGGCTGCGTAAGACTGTAGCCCTGTCAACATTTAAATGTCAGCCTTCTAAGATAGGAGGATAATCCAGCTGAGTCCACCAGGCTTCTGTGCTACACAGCTGTGAGATAATACATTTGTGTTGTTTCAAGCCACTAAGTTGTGGCGATTTGTTACAGTAGCAATACAAAGCTAACCACTTGTAAAAGAAAATATGAAATAAGAGAGTAAGAATATAGTGAAACACATGTTCCAGTCTTTCATCAATGCGTAGTAATATATTGTAGTGATCAAAGCTGTGGAATCGAGCCAGACTACCTCAGATCAAATTCCAGCTCCCTCACCTGCCACTTGTGAGGCCCTGGACAAGTTTCTGTCCCTCACTTTCCACATCAGTGGAGTGGGGATAATAGTAGCTCATTATAGAACATTATAGGGTTTTTTGGATTATTACATGAATCATTATATGTACGGTTCTTAGAACAGTGTCTAGCGTGAAGAAACTGCTGTAAATATTAATTACAATCATTTAATTTGAATGAGTTAAACTTTAACTCATAGTCTTTTATGTATGGGCCAAGAGCTAAGAATGATTTTTATAGAAAAAGGTTTCAGATCCATGGGTTAAGTTCGCCTACTGAAAAGTAGACTTCCAGATCAGATAAATAAAAACAAAAATGCAACTGTTTACCCAAA
The DNA here is from genome assembly GCF_029281585.2 of Gorilla gorilla gorilla. Classification (NCBI taxonomy): domain Eukaryota; kingdom Metazoa; phylum Chordata; class Mammalia; order Primates; family Hominidae; genus Gorilla; species Gorilla gorilla. The sequence continues at coordinate 38,795,172 of NC_073227.2, read as the reverse complement.
ACACATCTAAAACAAAATGATACAGGAATGTTGGAAATAAAGGGTAAGAAAAGAATTACCAGACATATGTTAAAGAAAAGAAAGCAAGAGAGTAATTGAAGCAATGATACTAAAAATGAAATATTATTTTATGATAACACTACAAATGGCTACAGAAGGATTTAAAATATAATATCAAGTCATACCAATTAAACTAGCAAGGTAATAATAAATCAAAATACCTTTTGATCAATGGATTTGAAGAGAGTCCAGGTACAAATCTGTGGACATGTCAGGATTTACTTTTATTTTAAAAGCAGAAAAGGGGAAAGAGTGGGTTAATCAAAGTTGGAAAACATTTTGAGAAAAGAAACCATATTTTACAATGCAGAAAAATAAATATTAGACCAAATAAAAACTTAAACACAGAAACAAATGATAAACGTTAGATGGTGTTTAAAAAAGACTATGTTTAAAATTTTGTGGTAAAATTCATACACGTTACAAAAGAAAAGTCTGATAAAGTAAGGAATGCTGGTTTGCTGAGTAGGCTGTCATAGTTATACATGTATTTAATTTGAAATAGTTAATTTCAAAGTTTTATTTCTTATTATAAAAGCAATGCGTAATTATTGAATAAATATTAGAAAATACAAAAAAAACAGTAACTCAAACATAAAAACAGACAAGATAGCACTACCCAGAGTTAACCACAGCTAAAACCTCATTTTGCATTCTTTTAAAAATTTATTCTTTGTAATTTTCTTTGCATGTATACATTCATATACAAGGTTTATTCCAGTGGATTCAAGTGTGAATAAGAAACATTAAGTACAACAGTATTTTAAAAATATAAAGTATATCTCTGCAACATTTGAGTATTATAAGTTTTATTTTGTTCATATTACAAATTTGTTAAATGAGGCTCAGGTATATAAAACTGTATGACCTCAAATCATGCAAATGGCAAAAATATGAAATACATCTCATTTCACTAGACATAATGGGAGTTACAAAAAGACATCACAGCATAAGAAAAAAATATTCTAACAAGAAGCCCATCCAGCAATGAAATGTGGTACTTACGGGATTGTGTAACTGCAGTTCTTGACCAATTTTGGTTGTTTCAGATTGAAATTTTCATTTGAGTAAAAATTGGAGTTGTTGTGGTGTTTTTTTTTTTTTACTATAAAGGGATGCAATATGGTATACTGAAATAATTATTATTATTGCAACTGTGCATTTTTAGATTTAAATTTGATTTCTAACGTTTGTCCCTATGCTCTTGGTCAAATTACTTCAACTCTAGGTACCTCAGTTTAACTTATAGTAATGCGGGCATAATAACCTTTTCAAGAAGTTTGTGCTGGAGTTGAACAAGAATGTAAGCAAAAGCATCAGTCACATTACAGAAGTCTACTATTTTCCTGTAAAGGAAGGAATCATAAGCTTGATGTTTACGCCAAGCATATTTGTCCCTAGGTTACTAGTGTACTGGAAAAAGCAGTCCTTTTCTTTCTCAGATTACCAAATTTTAAGATTAAAACAAAAAAGAGAAGACTCTCAGTACTGCTGCACATACACTCAGGAAATACACAAGCATCGAATGGGTGCATATACTGCTAAAAATGCTTATTAATTTTATAATAGCCTATGTGTATGCACTCAATATGCAAGTTCTTTCTCTGAACATTTATGCCATGTTCTAGCTTGCTCAGCTTTTCAGTCTGGTGGGGCTGTAACTATTTCTGGCCAATGGACTATAGGAAGTGGTATTATCACTTCTCAGTGGAAACATTTAAAATCCAACAGCCCTCCTCTTTTCCCACTGTAAGGTTTAAGGAGGCCATTTGTTTTAGATGGTGCAGAAACAACACTGCAGTGCCTCTTTCAGCAGCGGTTCCTGAGTGACTGTGAGGACTTATCCTTTGCTGTCTCACAAAATGTTTACCCCGAGTGAAAAATCAACTTTCTCGTGTGAAGGCAAAGAGATTTTGGAGTAAATCTGTTACCACAAAACACCTAGGTTATCCTGACTAATAATAAATTCCAGAGCATAAATAAGGGGTAAAAAAATAATTTCAAGGCAGCTAATAATTTCAGGTTAACTCCCATCATTTGAAAACCTAGATTGCTTCTTGGAAAGGATTTTTAGGCTCAGCAACAAAGATCAAAATGACCTAATTCTGAGGTCTTCCATTGGTGTAGGAACAGGAAATGTTTGCATGTCTTGAAGTACTTCCCTTATCTGATGTTGAGAGAAGAGAGACAGACCCTCTTATATTGTTTAATACTCAGAAAAAGAAGAAGAAGCGAAACTACAGCAGGTAGCCCGGCGCCTAGGAACCAGACCCGAAACCAGGCCTGGGCCTGCCTGACCTAAGCCTGGTAGTTAAAGATCTACCCCTGACCTAACCGGTTATGTTATCTATAGATTCCAGACATTGTATAGAAAGGCATTGTAAAAATCCCTGTCCTGTTCTGCTTTACTCTGATTACCAGTGCATGCAGCCCCCAGTCACATACCCCCTGCTTGCTCTATTGATCATGACCCTCTCACGCAGACCCCCTTACAGTTGTGAGCCCTTAAGAGGGACAGGAATTGCTCACTTGGGGAGCTTGGCTCTTGAGACAGGAGTCTTGCCGATGCTCCCAGCCGAATAAACTGCTTCCTTCTTTAACTCCGTGTCTGAGGAGTTTTGTCTGTGTCTCATTCTGCTACAATGTAAGGCTTTACTTACTTCTCTCAACAGATTTTTAAAGAAAAAAAATACTTGGAATTAAAAAGTAATATAAGTTCTTTGGGACGGAAAAAATAAAATAATTCCAAACAAGAAAAAGCAACTGCAATTCCATAATCCGGAGATAATCATAGATGTGTCAACGAAGAGTCAAACTCTGTAAAATATTTGAAGAGATTTATTCTGAGCCAAATATGAGTGACCATAGCCCATGACACAGCCCTCAGGAGGTCCTGAGAACATGTGCCCAGTGAGGTCAGGGTGCAACTTGGTTTTATACATTTTAGGGAGACATGAGACAGCAATCAATTGCATTTAAGAAATACATTGATTTGGTTTAGAAAGGCGGGACAACTCAAAATCAGGGAGGTGCCTCCAGGCTATAGGTAAATTTAACATTTTCTGATTGACAATTGGTTGACTTTCTCTAAAGACCTGCGATCAATAGAAAGGAAATGTTCAGGTTAAGATAAAAGACTGTGAAGACCAAGGTTCTTTTCAAGTCTTATAGTGGCTGCCCTTAGAGACAATAGATGACAAATATTTCCTATTCAGACCTTTCAAAAGGTGCTAGACTCTTACTTAATCTCTTCAGGATTGGGAGGGCCTAGAAGAAAAAAATCTAGCTATGTTAATATAGATTCTTTTATTTTTTATTCGTTATTTTTTTGAGATGGAGTCTCAGTCTATCACCCAGGCTGGAGTGCAGTGCTGCAATCTCGGCTCACTGCAACCTTTGCCTCCTGGGTTCAAGCGATTCTCCTGCCTCAGACTCACAAGTAGCTGGGATTACAGACACGCGCCACCATGCCCGGCTAATTTTTGTATTTTTAGTAGAGACGGGGTTTCGCCATGTCGTTTGGCCAGGCTGGGCTCGAACTCCTGACCTCAGGTGATCTGCCCACCTAGGCCTCCCAAAGTGCTGTGATTACAGGCATGAGCCACCATGCCCAGCCCCAAGATTCCTTACAGATGTACATTTTCCCCCACAAAGGACACCTTTGCAAAAGGGCCATTTCAACATATGACAAAGAAACATGTTTTGGGGTAAAATTTTGATTTTTTGGGGGGGTAAAATTTTGATTTTTTTTTCCTTGTCTCATAATGTTATCCTAGAGTCGGGCTGGAAAGAAAGTCACACTATATAGGGTTAAATAAATCCCATCTGATGAGAACTTATGGTTTGTAGGGAATGACTCCCCAGACCCCTTAGATTGGAATTTGGGCAAAATAAAAAAATAATCAAAGCTTAGTCCTCAGGTAAATGAGCTATTAGTGGACAATAATGGGGTATCACCTTCCAGATGTATTTTCTAAATGTTATATAGTCACACACATACAAATATATGTACACATATAAACACATATTCACTATATAACACATATTTTACATATTGCTTATTTTGTTTTCATAATTATTTTATAGTATAACTTTTTAAACTTAAAAATTCATTGGTAACCTTTCCCAGGGTCATTAAGAATTCTTATAAAACATGATTCCCAGTGCTTGCAGAATATTCGACTTCATGGTTATGTGGCGATTTATTTACTGGCAGACTTTTTATACATTGAATTTGTTTCAGTTTTGAGTATATTGTACAATTCTCTAGTAACCATCCTGGTGTATACATTTCATGTATTTTTTTAATTTTATTTGGTCTTGAACTGCATTTTTAATAGACTATGTTTCTAGTAGTAGCATCTTTGGATCAAAATATAATATAATATAAATATTCTTTCTCAAGGCCTCCGATATGTATTAGAAACTCACCATTACTGGCCCTAGATCATTTGATTATGTCTAAAAGGGTGCCAAATCTAACAGAAAGTGACGATATCACAAGTGTGATTTTTATTTTGTCCATTTTCTGTTGGTAAAATTGTACATTTTCACAGCTATTACCATTTATATCACATTTCATTTATTCATCTATTTTGTTTTGGAATATATTCCCTTCAAGTTATTTGCTTTTTATTATTGATATTATTATTGATTTGTGAGAACTTACTTTATAGTAAAAACATTAGCTCTCTTCCCAAATAGTTGCAAATATTTTTTTCTGGATCGTAATTTGTCTTTTTATTTTGTTTCTGGTAGTGTTTGATCGAGAGTATTCTACATTCCTTATGTGCTAAAAATCCATTGATCTTTTAAACTATAGCTTCTTTCTTTGCTTTTTAGTTTAGGCATGACTTCCTTTTCCTCTAAGCAAAATAAAGTCTGTTATTTCAGTGATTTAATGATTTTACATTTTAGCATTTCACACTTTATACAAAGGGTGATATTTTTGCTTTTCAATAGTTGCCAGTTATCTCAGCACCTTTTGTATGTGACAATTTCTTCTATTTCTACTGATTTCAAAATTCCTTATCCATCTTTTTCCAAACAAAACACTGAATCTTTAAATACATTCTTGAATGAAACAAATACTTTATATAAAACAATTTTTATTTAAAAGGCATAGATTGAAAAGGCCTAGATTGAGATTTCTGAATCTCTACAAAATGTTATGCAAAATATCTGACTTTTAAGTAACAAACAGCTCCTCTGCCATTTTCTTGAAGTTGAATGGAACTTTGGATACTGAAGAATTTTGTAACTGGTCATAAAAATCTCACATTTTGAGTTGTATTTTACATCTTAACTCCTGTCCTTAAATAAATTTTTGTGGTCTTAAGACAAGCGTATATTCTCCCCAGTTTCTAAATTTACTTTTTATTAAGAGCAAACTACATAAAGTTTATGTGCGAGGTCAAGATAATTTGTTTTGTTTCCTACAGCAAAATATACTTTCTTGTTCTCAAAAAAAGACACAATTTAAGTTTTAACTCGTCAAAAATATCTCTTTAATTTGTGCAGCAAAAAAAATTTCAATTAAAATACCACAAAATTATATATAGCAAATATTGCAATTCAAAGGACAATAGCTTTTTTAGTTAAAGCAAAGATAATTCATCATTTAAAATCAAGTTTTATAGATTAAAATAGATATAAACTTATGATCCACTTTCCAATAGAAAACAAGCAAGTTTTCCTCTTATAATTTACCCTCATCATCCCAAAGTAATATATCTGGACTTGATACATTGATTGGTTCATTGAAATTGAGCTCTTCAGTAGATGATGTTTAAATATCAATCACCTTATGAATATTTAAATTCAAGAAATGTCAATTAAAGGTTTGCTCATCTTGTTTACTTTTAAGAGTTCTTCAGAAATATCAGATAAAATGAGATCATACTTGGTGGTAGTTTAAAACTCTTAAAAGGCTGATCTTTGCATAGTAATACTCCAAAATATTCAGGCGGGAAATATTCAAATATAATGTAACCTTTGGGATTATTAAAAGGAAGCCTTTTTGATCTCAGTAAAACTTTTACTATTTAACTTCAACATTTTCCAATTAACTCTTTATTTAACATAGTGAGCTGAATTCTAAATTAATGCATTTAAATGAGAAATAAATTGTATTAGGCAATTTTATTCTGTGATTAAAATAAGTTTCAATATAGTGGTTAGTTTATTACTTTCTATTTCTCACTGATTACATTTAACATTTTGATGAACCCCAAAGTTGCTTTTATTATTTTCTCTCACTTCTTTTTTAGACAAATATTTATTATTTTAAGTACAATTTTGAACAATCTTAAGTCTGCAAACTATATACAGGTAATACCCATGTATATACAATTTAGATATATGGATAAAATTTTGTTCCATGATTATATATTCTCCTTAAGAAAGGATTCAATAGAGTTCCTGGAAAAGCAATTTGAAAGATTCACCAACATGTTATACACATGCTGTAAGTTACTAGTTTACAAAGTTTACCCTTGAATAAGAACATCAATATTCACCAAATAGTGTACACCAAACTTTTCTGAGCACAGATTAAGAGGATGTGTACAACTAAAAGAACAAAAAACAAAGGGCCATGAAAGAAACTATTTAAAATCCTATTAGTCACTTGTTCTTTGTAGATAAGTATGCTTATTTGGAAATAGCCAGATGCAGTCTGACAAAATTCAGACAAATATACAGTGTCATAATGTTTTCCAGAGGTGTTTTATGAAGTGGGGTAGAGGGTGATCTCATTCAGGGTCCTGTGAGCTGACTAGGAGAACTCATCTGTCCAATGTTGGTATCTGCTATACCTCCTATGTCTTCTCTGCCTGTTACTCTTTTCCCCGCACCCACACATTCTGGAATTATTTTCAGCTTTGACTTTGTTTATCTATTTGACTAGACCTTTAGTTTCTAAAGCTACATCTCATCTCCCTGACACATAGATAATTTGACTAATTTCAATCCCAGACTTCATAAAGGATATGCACATCACCTGTCTTGGTTTCTGTTTACCCCCTACTTTTACAAATCACAACGATGCCTCAACCTACCCCAGGCATTGGATTCTCACCATATCTATGATTAGCTTCTACAGATTTCTAACAATGAAAAGATAGTCATAAGTCAGTCTTTGCTGAAGAAGAATATTTTTTGTCTTTACATAATTTTCTAAGAAGTCATTAGATTTAAATGTCTTGAAAGTCTCTTCTAAAGAACTAGTTGGTTTTGTTTTTCCATTTTCTTTTAAATAAAGAAAAGTATAAAGCATGCTGCAAAATGCCTATGTGTCATTTTCCCAAAATTAACATGTTAGAATATTGCTAGTCTAAATTTCTAAAAAAGAAATAAACCATATTATATGAAGTTGAAATCCACTATGAAACTTACCCCAGGTCCCTTCCATTCTCTCCTGGATACATTTTCTATACTCAGTGTCCCCTCTTCAGGTCCTTCTGTTCTTTTCAAAAACTACTCTGGTCAGGCTTTTGTGCCTATCACTACACATAATTGTTCTTTTCAAGGTCACAATAACTTCTAAATTGCTAAGTCGGTGGACAAATCTCAGTCTCTTCTTGAATAGTCTAGCAGCATCAGTTGATACAGTTGATCACACCTACCTCCTTAAACACAATAATTACCTAGCTTTCGCCATAGCACACACTATCAGTTTTTCTCTTACAAACCAAATCCTGTTTTCTTATTCCTTTTCTTCTCCCAGATCTTTTAAAATTGTAGTTGACCCTGTTGTCTTCTCTAATTAAACTCACCAACTTGGTGATTTCATTCAGCTTTAGACTTTTAAATAAAAAGGTTAGCTCATACACTACTATTTTTTAAATTCCCTTCTTTTATCCTTTTATTTGCCATCTCACACTTGTTCTTAATGGGAACTCCTTATCTTCTTCCTAAATCTTCTGTACCCACAGTCTTTCCCATCTCAGTTAATGGCAACTACTTCTTTCCAGTTGAAAGTTAGAGGTTAGGATTTAGATCTAACTCAAGCTCTTTTATTTCTCTTACATTCTATATCAAAACCCATCAGAAGACTCAGTGGCTTCAAAACACATCTGATCATATCTCAATACCTCCGTCTCTATTACTCTGGTCCATGGCGTCACTTTCTCACTTGGATGGCAATATCCTTTTAACTTGTCTCCCCACTAATGTCCCTTGGCCCCTTTCTAGCTAGTTATAGAAGCTACAATGAATATTTCTTTAGAATAAAAGTTAGATTACGTCACTTTTTTGCTTAAAACTCTTCCCTCACTCTAAAAGCCAACGCCATTACAATAGCCTTCAAGGCCCTAAAAATTTTGGCTGCTTCTTCAGTCTCTGACATTTACAACTTTCCAGCTCCCGCCCTCTTCTTCATTCACATTGATCTTGTTATTCTGTGGACATGTCGGTAATCTTCCTACTTTTTGCACTGGTAATTCATTTAATCTGAAATGATCTTCCCTCAGATACCCACATTACTCTCTCCCTATGGCAGATTGTTAAGATGAGGTCATACTGGAGTGAGTCCTAATCCAATATGATTGATGTCCTCATAAGAATACGTCCGTGTGGAATTAGATAAAAGGAATAAGTTCTAATGTTTGATAGGAGAGTAGGGTGACTATAATTAACAACAATGTATTGCATATTTCAAAATAGCTACAAGAGAAGACATAGAATGGTCCCAATGCATAGAAATGATACATACCCAACGTGATGGACATCCCAAGAACTCTGACTTAATCATGATACAGTCTATGCATGTAACAAAATACCACACAGTAAGTATGTACAAGCAGGGAGCTCATGCCTGTAATCCCAGCACTTTTGGAGGCCAAGGCGGGTGGATCACGAGGTCAGGAGATCCAGACCATCCTGGCTAACACAGTGAAACCCCGTCTCTACTAAAAATACAAAAAATTAGCTGGGCGTGGTGGCGGATGCCTGTAGTCCCAGCTACTCGGGAGGCTGAGGCAGGAGAATGGCGTGAACCTGGGAGGCAGAGCTTGCGGTGAGCTGAGATTGTGCCACCGCACTCCAGCTAGGGCAACAGAGCAAGACTCCATCTCAAAAAAAAAAAAAAGTATATACAAATAAATATACCCTAAATATGTGCAAATATATATATCAAGAAAAAAAAAACAAGAATAGTACAGTGCTATGCCATTACTTCAGAAAGAAAAAGTGCTATGTGGTTCTGTTCTGTCTCCCCAGTTTTATGCTGTAAGGCAATATTTATTTCCTCTAACTACTTTTATTTCCCACTTCCCTTCCTAGAAGAGAGCTTAGCTAAGATGAGAAAAGAGGGAGAAATTTCTATTATAACATCAAATAAAAGCTATTAATACTTGCAAGACAAATTTTGATTGTAGATGCTTAACTGAAAGATCTAAAGACTTATTTTCATAGGATCTTTAAGGCACCTAACCTCTTTCAACAGCTTGCCTGCTCACATATCTTACTGGCTGAAAACAAGGAAAAATGGAGCATATTGACTGATAATCAAGACCTAGGAGAGAGGGAAGAAGGCTAATGAAATTAAGGTCACCCTGGAGGAAGAGGAATGTTAGGTAAAATCTACAGAGACACAAATTAAATTTAATACCTATATGGACTTTGAATGGAAAAAAGGAAAGAACTATCTGTGTCACCCAGTAATGTCAGTGTGTTTTGTATGGGTTTCTATGTGTTTTACGCAGGGTTTTCTTCCAGTAGCAGACACACTTTCATGATCTTCCAGACACAAAAGTCTATGTAACCAATAATTACAACAACAACAGCAACAAAAATGGCCATGTGAAGATAGAGATATACATGGAAAATGCCATGGACTGCAAAGCAGAGATTAGAGTCATGCAACTGCAGACCAAGAAATGCTAAAGATTGCTGGCAAATCAGCAGAAGCTATGAAATGATGAGGAAGGATTTTCCCTACATGTTTCAGAGGGAGCATGGTCTTGCCTTCACCTTGATTTTAGACTTCTAGTCTCTAGAACTGTGAGATGATGAATTTCTGTTGTTTTAAGCCCCCTAGTTTTCAGGACTTTATTAATCTCTGTCCTAGGAAACCAACACAGGTCGATTTATTTGCAAACAAGAGCATTCCTGTGCATAGATAGTGTAGATAGATAAACATTTGTGGGGAATCATGAACAGCCTGCATATTTGTAAAAATTCATGTCTTGTGTCAATTGTCATTTACAAATACAGCCAGTTTTTCCATTAAAAAAAAAGCAACCTACGGTTTATCCAGAAACATATCAAATAGTGAAGACAATATTACTCTGTAGTTAAGTTAATCTTGGGGATTCTATGGATTTACTGAATGAAAGGAAATACGTTTAAGCTAATTGCCTGTTGTCATTTACTGATCCCTTCTTGTTAAGTTACTTGTTACCAAATTGGTTTAGATTATTCTCTATGATAATAGTCATTTTCTTTTCTTTTTCTATGGGTTTCTCTTTTATCTTAAAATTACTTTTTCTTCCACTTTCTCCCCTAGTATTACTTTTGTCTTGTTTCTCCAACTTTGTTAAAAGCACTGCATTACACATACAAATAAGCATAAGAGATTTATATAGAAATCAAAAAGCCATCTCACACAAGGTATGTGTTTTAATTTCAGCTGCCATCAAGAAGTCAGAAAAGTAATCTGAACTAGAAAATAAAAAACAAATAGTGTTTATGGTTTTTAAAGAATTCTGACCTTCCACAAATGGTCCAAAATAGAGCTCCTTAGTTCTTCAAATATTCATTGTCCATGTATGTAACATACTCACCAAGTTAAGGCCCTAAGATCTGCACTGGGAACAAATAGATGGTTAAAACACAACCTATTGTTAAACAGAGGATCCACTGAACAAAGCATCAAAATGAGGGAGAAAGACAAGGAAACCAAGTACCCTAAAATAGGGGGGTAAAAAATCTAAAAATGACTTACATAGAGCAATGTCGTTTATGGGGTTCAAAATACTGAAACATCTTTTTGGAACCTCATTTTACACATAGGGATTCAAGAGTAACATATACTGTTGAATGCTAATTTTAATATAAGTGTTAAAAACTATGTGTGCTTTTATATCTTGACAAATAAGCACTTTTTTAAAGCGTAGAAGACCCCTGCAAATCTGATGGGAAGCCAGTAGAATAATTGGTGCAACTGAGGGAAATGGCAGAAGGAAACCAAAAGAAAACATGAGGTGGAAAGCAGAGGGTATTTTGTGGTGGTATGTAGTTGAATACTGATCTATCACGTAGCTTTGTCCCTCTGCTGGTTTCTCCTCCATCTATCCAAACCCCTGCCATTCATCCATTTATCTTGTGTTTGGAATAAAAAGACATTTGATAACATTTAGATTTGTTTTGAAGTTTTTTTTTTCCTGTAGGGTGGTTACTTCTCCCTTGCCAAATTCACCAAGTTCTGAATACTAGAATAACTTCACTCTCAGCAGCAATAATGATAACAAGAAAGTATAAGCTTTGAATAATGAAGAAATTGTTAGTCAAATATATTTCTTAAATAAGACACGTTTATTCTATTAAAATAATTGGTATCTTAAATGATTAAATGCCATAATAGAATCTAAATAATACTTGTTAAATATTTGTTATGTCTTAAAGTGAGAATAATTCATTAGTTTTTAACATGAGCTTCTGATATCCTATCTCTATTAGTTCTTTGGACTTGGCTGAATTGCTCAAATACTATAAGCCTCAGTTTTAATACCTAAACTATGAGCTAATTATATGTCTCTCAAGGGATTTCATGAAGAATAATGAGTCAATGTATGCAGAAAGTTTTGCTTAATGTATGTAGTAGGTGTTCATCACACATTAGCTGTCACCAAAATCTTTTCACTCTAACCTAACCTGTTCAAGATTTCAAGATTTCATCTGACATCAGTACAAGGCTTCCATCATTTTTACGAACCACAAAGTTAAATTTAGATTACTAAAATAAATTTGTTTTATTTTTAAGTCCACTAGCTCATACCCTATCTTATTTTCTGTGTCTGTGATGGAGTAAGGCAGATTTCTTCTCTGCTTTTTCTTCACTTGCCTCTAGACTTTTAAGTTGTGTCTCTAGACGAACTGGCAGGCATTCATTTCATTTTTATTCAACTGGGTGCTACCCCTTCTTCCAGCTCAAGGTCATGTCATTTTATATTAAGAATACATCTTCTGTGAAGTCTCTCACTAGGTTCAGCACATTCTGTCTCTTAATTTTTCTTTACTACCATTGTATTTCAAATTAGCATATGACATTTTATATTTTTAGTGTCAAAAATTAATTGAATCATTATTGTTCTTACTCTTTACTTGTTCTAGTGTTTTTATTTTTTTCACCTCAACTGAACTTGCAAACTCACTGAAGCAGAGTCTATTTGATTCATTTGGTATCAGCTAATAATCAGTTATCTCACCCCGTTGCCATTGGATACAATGGGTTTTGTTTCCAATGCTATCACCTTGAGGCATTATTTTTCCAAAGTACCATGTTTGCATTTGTATGCAAACATTCTTATATTGTCATCTATGGAAATGTAAATTGGCTTCTCTAACAATTTTTAACATTTGAGAGTTAATTAAGAATACCCTTACATATGGTTGATATTAAATATTATTAGCCTAAATACTAATACTTCTACTGCTGCTATTAAGTACTATTACTAGTGCTATTAGTGATAGCTAATATTTACTGGGCATTTTTCTATGTATCTGGCACTGTATTAAGCACATTACAGCTACTGTCCCATTTAATCATCATAACAAAACTATGAAGTATTATTATATTCACCACCATGCAGATGAAAAAACTGAGACACCAAACATTCAAGCAATCAAATTCATGCAGCTAGCCAGTGTCTGTGTTCAAATTGGAATTTATTCTATGTGATGCCAAACATCATGATTTGTCCTTGTCTCCTTCTGGAGATATCAGATTCCAGAATATTGTGTTGGAAGCCCACCTAAACTTCAAAGTAATTACACCTATAATACCTTCCATGAGATACTGAAACAAAGGCCCTTGAAAATCCAAGAGAGCTTGGCATATAGTAGTCATTCAATTATTACTTATTCAATGAATAAATGAGGTTATGGTTAGTTGTATTAGTCTGAGAACAGCAGAATTTAATTATTTAAAAGTCAAATATGATTAGAAAACTCTGTGTCTTAAAAATAATTTAATTCAAAATATTTATTATAAATACTCTTTCAACTATTGTTGCCATTTCATATGTTCAACTACTAAGTAGTTTATGAGTCTGTGAGTTTTGTTTCCAATAACTTCCTTGAGGAAGTAGAGTGTATATTAAAAATAGACCTTTAACAAAGAGCAACCTGGTACAGTAAAAAAATATTCATTTTATAAAGAACAACCTGACAAGTTAGAGGTCTTTCTCTAGACATTGGGCTTCATTAAATCAAGGGTAATAGCACAGCCTAATGCCTGACAATTTGCATCTTTCACATTTAATTTAAATTTTTTCTGCACCATCTATTCCTACTGGTGTATAGTTATCCCATTTTCTATTAAATGAAAAGTGTGAACTTTTAGTCCCAAGTTCCAAAGATCGGGCATTATGTTCTTTTCTAACACAAATCTTGAGATGTCAACATTTTTCAGGCTGATTAAACCCCTTATCACACAGCTAAGTAGTAAAACGTAGTCTGGTCGTATGATTTGAGTTACTGTACAGCATGTTCGCAGGGAAGTATCTCTGAGGGAGAAAAACTGAACATTTTTACATGGTGCCACCTTAATTTGTATTCCTCTAGATTGCATTTAAAGTTAAAAGTTTATAAAAATGTTAAGTTTTACAGGCATTGCTTCCTGCAGGCTTAAAAGCCCAACTGACATTTATGAAGAAATAAATTTATCATAGAGTGAATATATTTTTTAAACACTTATGGGTATTCTCCAACTCACAACATCTGCCAACCATGAATGACAGGAATGTTTTCAAGTTTCAAGAAAATCTTTAGCTTATTATAATTAAAAAAAGGTGAACAAACTGATATGTAGGGATTACTTTAATGTTTATGTTTATTTCATCAGTAAATGCAGCTTTCGCTTACGTATTTAATGAAAGAACAAGAGCATATTGTAGTTTTCTAGGATTTAAAAAGTGCTGATATATGAAAGTAGGGCCAAAGATACTCTATGAAAGTATTTTTCTGAATTTGATAACTTGCAGTGCAATAATTTTTATGCCAAATATCTGAGCAGACAACTTATTTGCTACTGGGTTCTATGAAAAAGTGACCAGCTATGCTTCTCCACGAGGGAAATTCTGAAGTCTAAATATTAGAACGAGACAAAAAGGTAAATCAGTTTATCAACAGATCCATGACCCAAGCTTTGCTTTCTCCACTCTGCTTTCTCTTTTTTTCCATTGATCATGACTTCTAGTAAAAGTTTATGTTGGTCATTTCTTCAAATCCATAAATGAATAGAATCCAGGCTTGAATGGAGATCTTTCTTTGTTTGTTTTTATTTTGAATCTCCCTGGAATGCGAAGAAATGGACATTCTGCATGCAGACAGAACAGAAGGTGACACATTTGTTCAGAAATCTGATGGCCCATGAGGGAATCGTTGAAAGCACAGACATGAGGACATTAAATGGGACTCCAGTGGCAGAAGGAATTATTGTGTCTCACTGCACACCACAGATTTACTACTGGGGAGAGAATAAGGAATGAGGTATGAATGGAGGCTAACATTTAGGAGGGAAAACCCGTTTCTTTTTTGCTTACCTGACACATCATGTGCCTAACATGTTGTGTTTCTCCAATAACAGTTGGTAGCATTTGCATACATTGTAGAGAATGCAGATGGTTTTCTGCTGAGAATGCAGCAAGCCCAGGAGGTCACACTGGGAATTACTGAAGTCTTAAACTACATCCTTGTGAATGCCATAATTTTAAAATCAAGTCCTTATTATTTATTACCTTAACATATTTTTCTATGTTTAAAACATACGTGCTCTTGACCCACTTGGAAAAAAAAATACCACAACAACTTAACACCCACCAGTAAAGCAAAGGCTACTAGCATAAATGATTGAAGTGTCTGTAAAAACATTTTCCCTAGAGAACGTTACGCTATTGAAGTTCAGATCAGCAAATATCCTCGCCTCATTATTTTTTCATGCCTCACATACCTGCTGCTTTTTCAGACTTTACCATGTTACTTTCTATCTTTACAAGTGCTATGTTCTCATCTAGTATTTTAAGAAATGAGGGAATCCAAAAGCCCTTGAAGATATGGTATATTTTAACATTTATTACTGGACTAAATATTAAGCTATATTCTAAAGACTTGCAAAAATTGACCCTGCTCACATTATGGTAAAATTTCCACCTTAGATTTGGAGCAGTGGTGCCAAATAACAAGAATGAATGTAGTAGTATAACTGCACTTTGGTTAAGAGTTTTTTGGTTGGATTTGGACCAGAGACAAAGGGAATTAAGAACACTGGGGATTAGGGAAGGCAATTCCTTCCTAATTTACTTAAACTCTGTTGTTCCTGAGATAGTTTATTGTTATTAAGTGTAAGTGGATAATTTAAGTTTTTTAAGCCAGAGAGAGAATGTTTATCCTACATAAAAGCCATTCTTTAGTTGGTGATATTTTTAAAAAGTATGACACGAAGAAAACCATTATTTCATGTGTTCCTTTATGATATACATTTTTTCAAATATCTACAATAGAAATGGCATTGTGTGGGCACTTTGTGTGAGTATTAGGATGGTCAAATACACTCTTTTCTTGTACATTGACATCTTCCAGAATTGCAATAGGGAATTAAAAAAACATATTTTAAGTAACTTTAAGATTATTTTAAGATATACATATTAGAATTGTAAGGAAAACAACTGCTATGCTAAAATATTGATTTTAGGCAGTTAAACACTCAGCAGATATATTTTAATAATTTCAGGAAGCCATAAAGAGATAGAAGGTGAAGGAGTGGTGAGAGGAGAAACTAGGGAGAGAAGATGATTTTATATAAGTTTACCAGCAACAATCGAGCAGAGAACTGAATAATTGAGGGAGTGAGTTATACAAAGATCTGAGAGTGGAGTAGAAGGAAACTACAGTGTCACACAGTGCAAGTGATCTAAGATAGAAACCAATGTGGTGGTGTTTGAGGATTAGGAAATGTAGGCAGGGGCAAAATCATGTAAAATGGTAGAGGTCAATGTTTGGATAGAGTGTAGATTTTATTCTATGAATGATGAAAAGCCACTGAATGGTTTAAACAAAGGTGTGAATGTATAACAGAGTGAGCTAAGAAAGCAGGCTGCCTCACTTTCAATCTTAGCAATAATCTTGGGCAAGTTATTCATTTTCCTTATCTGTGAAATGGGAAAGTAAATGTGACCCACCTATTAGGCTATTCTGAGAATTAGGTGACATAATATATGTATAGTATTAATTATTTATATTTAACAAAGACCACTGTTGTTACTCATGGAAACTAAGCCATAGGAACCCAGATGAGAAACAAGAAGAGATTTAGGAGGCTACAGCATATAGAAGTCCACACTAGAGACAAAAGAACTCATGGCCAGTGGTTAGTGTTTGAAGTAATAAGAAGTGGTCAGATTTAATATATTTCATGACTGAAACGCAGAAAGAACTGAGACGAATTCAGTGTGAATTGTAAGAGAGGAAGCAAAGATGGCAACTGAACAATTGCTCAATATTTGTAGCAATTACTGATATAGGAAAGATTATTGGAGGAGACAAGTTGGAGTGGAATGGAAAAGAATCAAGAGCCTTGTTTGGATATATTAAGGTTATGATCCTTATTAGAAATTTACATGGAGATATTAGGCAGAAAGTTAGATATATTGATTTAGTGGAGCTCTCAATGACTGCAGTGATAAATTTCAGAGTCACAGCTACAGATGGCATTTAATGCCTGGGGAATGGACAAGTGTGCATAGGCAGAGAAGAGAGTAATGCCAAGGAGTGAAGACTGGGATACTACAAAGTGTAGGAGGCGGAACTAGAAAAGGAGGGGTTGTCAGAGAATTAGAGAGAACTGAAGAGATTATTGCGTCGTGGGAGACAAGTGAAGACAAGATTTGAAGGAATGGGATGGGGAATGATAATGGCTCAGTTTGGCACGATATAAGTCTATGGCCACTTGACAGGAGCAGTGACCTTAACCAGAGCTGTGTGAGAGGAATTAACAGGAAGGGCCTGGGGTCCTCAAAGAAGAGCTGAGAGATCAAAATGTGGAAATGCATTAATGAATTAAAACAAAGATGATAGAGGGGCCAGAAGATAGAACTGAATATTTAATTCACTCTCTGGAGCAGTGCTAACTTCAGAAGCTCTGAAATACAGTGCAGGAAATACAATGAAAATATTGAAATATTTGAAAGTATACACAAAAGTTCTGTACCAAAGGATACATATACATAGGATGAAAAAATCTAGAAATCTAATGTACAACACATAGACTACATTTAATAATATCGTATTCTGGGCTTTTGCTGAAGGAGTAGAATTTAGCTGCTATTGTCGTATGCAAAAAACTGGGTAATAGTGTGAGATGATAGGTATGTTAATTTGTTTCACTATAGCAACCATTTTCCTACCTATCCGTATCTCATGAGATTATATTGCATAACTTAAATATGCACAACTCCTTTTATGGAAAATAATAAAAGTTCTATAAAAATAAATAATTGTATGAATATGAGATAAAATAACAAATGAAAATATTAAATATATATGACAAGAGAAACATCTGTGATACAGATAATTATTTATAGGTAAAAACAGTGTATTACAAGTACATTAATACTAATGTACGTGTAGAAAAAGATCATAGCGGAGTAAGTACAGGTGAGTTTGATGAATCAATTTTAAGTTAAAACTATTAGTAGCTGTATTAGTCTGTTCTCATACTGCTATTAAGGAGATATCCGAGACTGATAATTTATAAAGAAAAGAGGTTTCATGGACTCACAGTTCCACATGGCTGGGGAGGCCTCACAATCATGATGGAAGGTGAATGAGGAGCAAAGTCACATCTTATATGGCTGCAGGCAAGACACAGCATATGCAAGGGAGATCCCCTTTATAAAACCATCAGATATGGTGAGACTTATTCACTATCATGAGAACAGCACAGGAAAAACCCGCCCCCATGATTCAATTACCTCCCACCAGGTCCCTCCCATGACATGTGGGAATTATGGGTGCTACAATTCAAGATGAGATTTGGGTGGGGACCCAGCAAAACCATATCAGTACCCATTTTTAAAAAGATAACACCAAATGACAAAGAATATACTTAACACTAGTACATTCTAAATTAGTTAGATTATTGTCAACTGGAGCAAATCCTTTTGAAAATATGAAAAACATTTATTCAGGGCTATGAAAAATTTTAATTCCTTTTAACTATTAGCCATATGCAAAGAAATATATTCCAAAGAAGAGATTTAATAGATGAAAAAATCCTACATAATGATGGCAACAACTGCTATTAAGTATTTAATAAGGTATAGATATCATAATAATCTATAAGCATTTGAAATTTAGTTAATTCATAAAAGTAGTTAGGACAGTACCTAGCCTATAATTATTATTATTATTATTTTATTATACTTTAAGTTTTAGGGTACATGTGCACAACGTGCAGGTTTGTTACATATGTATACATGTGCCATGTTGGTGTGCTGCACCCATTAACTCATCATTTAACATTGGGTATATCTCCTAATGCTATCCCTCCCCCCTCCCCCCACTCCACAACAGGCCCCGGTGTGTGATGTCCCCTTCCTGTGTCCATGTGTTCTCATTGTTCAATTCCCACCTATGAGTGAGAACATGCAGTGTTTGGTTTTTTGTCCTTGTGATAGTTTGCTGAGAATGATGGTTTCCAGCTTCATCCATGTCCCTGCAAAGGACATGAACTCATCATTTTTTATGGCTGCATAGTATTCCATGGTGTATATGTGTCACATTTTCTTAATCCAGTCTATCATTGTTGGACATTTGGGTTGGTTCCAAGTGTTTATTGCAGCACTATAATTATTAATTATTATTATTAATAGTTATACACATAGACAAAGAATAGAATGAAAACGGTCAAAATAAGTGATTGTGCTTGTTTTACTTCATTTGCTTAATATCATTAATATTGGTGTTTATGTGCATATGTGCGTATGAGTGTTTATATTCTATTTAGAGAACAACTCATGACTCTCTAATTCAGAGGTACACATTTTTTAATACCCGCATACCTCTCTCATCAGACTCTAAAACTTCATGAATGCAGTCACCTTGCCTCTTTCCTCATCACTGTATATCCAGTCTCAGGCACAAAGCATTCAATTAGATGCTGTTGAATAAATGGAGAAGGAAGAAAGAAGGAAGAAGGAAGGGGAGAAAAAAAAATGAATCATTCAATCTTCTTCCTTAGCTCTACATTTACATTGCTACTAATACTTTTCTTCTGCATCTCAGATCCATTTAAGTTATTTTCTTCACTTAAAAACACTGTCTCCCCTCACATCTAAATATCAAATAATGGCACCACCAGTTTTTTGGTTAATAAAGCTTGACCTGTTGCGGTCACTTTGATTTCTTCTTTTTCAGCCTCTCTGTACAACAAACTTTTTAACTTCCAGAGACTGCACATTCATCCATCCATTCATTCACATGCACCTAGTGAGCACTGCTGTCAATCCTTGGAGATAGAGATATTAAATACGGGGGTTACTCTCAGGGAGACCATGGTCTATCAAGGGTGACATATAAATACATAGACAATTAAAATATAGAGCGAAAACTCCTCAGATCCAGTTATGCACAAGTTTTACAAACACATGCAACTGGCAACTAAGTGCCACTGAGCTCCAAAAAGGTTTCCCAGAGAAGATGATACCTACTTTGGGTCTAATAGAAATAATAAATTTACATGGGTGATTATGAAGAAAAGTTAATTCCACTGCAAAGCCACAATGCTTGGGGGTAAAAACATAAGGTTGGTAACTTTAAGTGGTCTTGTATAGCTAGATTTAGAAACATGACCACATTAGTTTCCCAGGGATGCCATAACGAAGTACCAAAAACTGGGTCACTGAGTGGGAGGGTACAATTGAGGCCATAGCAGTTCCATAAACACACTCTGAGCTTTTTCATCTTCATACATTTGTTCCTATTTATTTATGTGGAAATATTCATCTCTACTTTATCTTTGACTGCTAATATTATTTTATTTTTTTGAAGTCTACTTCAGTAGTCATCACAAACATAGCTATTCTCAACAGAGGTTTCTTTATATCTTCTCAGAAATTGCAATGTACTTTTCTTAGGGAAACTTCCTCTCACTACTTAGTATTATAGTCATGCGTGTGTTTACTGTACATCTTCATGAGAATATAATATTCTGGAGAATAGAGATTACATCTTTTTTCACTATAGCATCGCTTGTACTGTCTAACAGGGTGTTGGCCATAATTGGTACTCAGTATAAATACATTAAAAGTGTTTATGAAAATGTAATTAATTTATACCCTCATATTAGAAATGGGGTGAAGAAGAAATTATTTCTGAAGTGTAAATATAAAGATTGATGGGGCTGGGCACGGTAGCTCACGCCTGTAATCCCAGCACTTTGGGAGGCCAAGGCAGGTAGATCACCTGAGGTCAGGAGTTCGAGACCAGCGAAATCCCGTCTCTACTAAACATACAAAATTAGCTAGGCGTGGTGGCACATGTCTGTAATCCCAGCTACTCAGGAGGCTGAGGCTGGAGAATCGCTCGAACTCGGGAGGTGCAGGTTGCAGTGAGCTCAGGTCATGCCATTGCATTGCAGCCTGGGCAACAAGAATGAAAGTCTGTCTCAAAACAAAACAAAACAAACAAACAAACAAACAAACAAACAAAAAAAAAACAAAAATGATTCGTGGACGAGTTGAAATTTGACATAGTGCTTGAACTGTGGATAGGATTTTGATATACAGGGACCTGACAGGAAGGGGTTTAGAGATTAAATTAAATGACCATTCAAAACAGAGGTGATGGAATAGCTCAAGCAGAACTCTGAATTTACAATAAAAAGTATACATATGTGCAAATCCATGTAGTTAGTTTGATTATAGTTTTGTTATATAGCAGTGACAGCAAATTCCAGAAAGATAGTGTGGGACTAAGTCATAAGTGATGCAAATAACATTCAAAGGAGATTGGAATCTTTGGTAACTAATGGTGAGTCATTTAAGGATGTCGTGCATGGAAAGTGTTGGTTAGGGAAAAAAATAGGCTTTATAAGCATAGAGTTTCATTAATAAAAGAAATGTGAGGTGTGAAAGATTTGAGGGTGGGAAGATGATGATGAATTGGAAAACATGGAAAGATGCAGATGAAAACATCCAAAGGCCAGAGTGAAAATAAGAAAATTATGAAAACAAATCTGCTTGCTTTCCAGCATGAGATAAATATTAACATTAGTAGGTGTTTTAGCTGTTTGAATATATCCGCTCACTAGTACCACCCTATGACTAAACATTTTATTAATGAAACTCTATGTTTACAAAGCCTATTTTTTTTCCTTAACCAACACTTTCCATACACAACATCCTTAAATGACTCACCATTAGTTACCAAAGATTCCAATTTCCTTTGAATGTTATTTGCATCACTTATGACTTAGTCCCACACTATCTTTCTGGAATTTGCTGTCACTGCTATATAACAAAACTCTATAATCAAACTAACTACATGGATTTGCACATATGTATACTTTTTATTGTAAATTCGGAGTAAATATTAACATTAGTAGGTGTTTTAGCTGTTTGAATATATCCGCTCACTAGTACCACCCTATGACTAAACATCTTTAAGGTTCATATTTGGAATTTGTGCCTATTGTGCATTCTATATCAGGGTAACGTAAATTATTAAACATGCTTAAACATTTTTAAAGAGTCATTTTAGTTTGTTTCATCAGATGTTGAAGAACATACTACTGTAATATTAATAAAAATTACATAATTTATGATATATTTCTTATCAAATAAATTTTTTCTTAAATGCCTAGTTTGTACTTAATTTACACATTTATATCAAACATAATGCTTCAGATACTTCTTCATAAATTACATATATATGAAATCAGTTTAACTAAATTTTATTGCATTCTGTTTTTCCAACTAGTGAAATTAGGCAATAGTTATATTGAATTTTCAGTTTTTAATTAAAACCTAAACTAATACATTGTTTCAGTTACTTTTCATTTGAAAGATACTAGTTTTTCTTTGACAAAGCAATTTTAATGAGACAGCGTAAATTAGTTCACATTTACCTTTTGGCTATTTGTTTTTTATTACTAATTATAATGACCAGCAATAAACTGATGTTCCTGTTCATTCACGCAACTGCTTACTGGCATTATTTGCTCTATGTTTGTTAAACTGTCAGCATATCTAACAAACATTTTTTAAAATAAAAGTTCATTTTAATCAACATTATTGTTTCAGTTGAAGGCATATTGCTTATAACATTAAAAATATATTTAGCATTTATAAATATAAACATATATGTGTATATACATGTCCATACACTTTAAGTAGGCTATGTATATATGCAGAGGTAAAGTTGAAAAGAGGGAAAAGTTCAGATAACACAATTGAAAATCATTTTAAAAGAGAAAAATTTTCAAAATGGAATGAGGAGACACAGACCAGCCTAATTCACAGAAACAGTAGTGATTTAGCAGGAAGTCAGCAGGTACTCAGGCAAGCTTGTTAAAGGATTTTACTTTCTGGCTTTTAGGCCATGTATCTGTACCATGACTAAGTTGGTCCTGGATTGCTTGATTTATTCTTCATTTTTTTCCTCGGATGTATTAATAGAACAATCAATGAAACCTTGGCAGGGATCAGAATTGGCCATTAAAGGAGCCCAATACAATGAATCATGCATAGAGCTGCTTTTTTCTTTTTTTTTTGATAAGCAAATAGAACTGAACTTGGTTGTGCAAATGTTACATATAAATGCACTGAGTGGCTTTTTATTATATTTATAATATCTACCTTTCAAAAACGTTGGATACAAATTTTTCGGCTCTATAGTCCTTCAGAAAAATTATATAAAAATGTATTAAATATACAGTGTAAAATACACTTAAGCAACTGGCTCTATACTCCAGGTGTTTCACACTTTTATATAGGTTGACAATTATTTAGGTAGCAGCTGAAAAAAGAGATGACCAAGAACGTCACTTGTTGCAATTTTATCAGATCACGTTTGTTTTGAATATACATTTCTGACTTTGTAAATTAAAATTGTATTTGTTTACAACTGGCAAAAGTGATGCATTATTAAGAAGATCAAAAAAATTGAATGGTATACAAGAAGAATCATTTTTTCAAGCAAGAATTGCTTATTAATTTATTTGAGAAGTTAGAAAATGAAATGTTTTGCTGATGGGTATAAATTTACCTGAGATTTCCACAGAAAGATTAAGATAATATAATTCCATTCTGAAGAGAAATGAAATAGTTTTTCAATTTCACATAATCCCAGTTTTCAAGTACATTTGGGTACTACTTTAAAAAAGATTTATGCATATGTTTGCATAATCAATAAGGACTAGAAAATTTTGTTCAGTGTTATGTTTGTGACCATGTTATCATTTCATACCACGGACAAAGACATTCCTAAAGGATCAATGAATCAAGCTGATCATCCTGGTCCATTCACTTTGGGACTTCCTTGTGGTATTTGTGAAGCAGGCTCACTGTCCACTGGTTACCACTTCGGCCCACTACATCTTGGGCTACAATTTCTACTACCTGTATGAGTCCAGAGAGAAAGAACACTCACATGGCAAGTTAAGAAATTTAATTACCCACAGATAAGCAGCAAGGGATGGTAGAAGCCTAGTTTTTGTGGTGAGCCAATCCCCTAAGGCTCAGAGAAGTCGTCCAAGTTGGATAGAAACTTGGACTGCAGATTTGCATTTGCACTGCAGCTAAGAGACCTCAAAAACAGTCTGCCTAGGGTTTTATACTTTGGTGGGAAAATGACATCCTGTGCTAAAGCGTTGCATGACATCATGTTCTAGGGAAGGCAGGAACATAGCCTGGGCTTTTCTAATGTTCCTCCTTATCTCACATGTTGCATTCCCAGAACAATCTATAGATATTTTTGAGAACTACAAGTGAGAAAGTGAGGAGAACTTGGTTAATCCAAGGCCACCCAGAGATGTGTCCTGCAACTTTGTCTACTGGATGGTTGCTTTGAAAGGCATGAAGTGTTGGGCGATTTGTCATAAGTGAGAAGCTTTCTAGATGATGCTAATATGCATCTGGGCATATTCAGGCATTTCATTTCCTCTTCAATGATAAGCTTGATGATATCAAGCTCTCCCTGGTATGAAAAACGCGAGTGGAAATGAGATTTACCCTAGGTGTTTTACCCTCTCCTTTACACAGGACACTAATGCTTACTGGGTGAAAAAATAATACACACCTCTTTGACCACCAAGTTTTACACTCAGATCCTCTGGTAATGGTTGTTGGATCCTGCTTAAGGTTCAAGTTACCTAAATTTCTTTGGAGCTGTAATTGGATACAGCTAGAAAAAAAAATGTGCTCTGGAGAGAAACTTAGTGATGGGTAGGAGAAATATTATTAGAAAACTCGACTCAAGACATTTGTATAATGTTGGCAGTGTTACTCATCAGTTAAGAGTGTTATGAGTTTTGTATTATGTAATTGTATATAAAAGACTCAGATGAGTGACTTGGAAATGAATATGTACCAATTCAATGAAGTTTTTTTTTGATGTGTTGGCACTGCAAAGAAAACCTCTCCAATTTTAGCACCATTTTACTTGCACCTACTTTTCCCTTTTTCAATCCTTTTGCTTACATCATATTTGCCACATATTTTCTCCTTTTCTCCACTTGTTTCTCATGCATATCTTTCAACAAATTTCCTATTATAAATGTCAGAGAGGACTCTGGTGAGTTTAGAACTTGTGACCCCCAGGATGTTAAGAGCATTAAACAGTTAGGCAAGGTCAACCCTAACATCAGAATGGGTAAATGGCCCGGTCTCTGAGAGCTTTTTGTTTGCTTTCTTGAAACTAAGGTGAACTAATAATACATTCTTCATTATCCTGAAGTATAAAGCTTTACCTATATAAGATGCCTTACAAATGTTAATTAATGTTAATAACAGCCATATGGCAAAACTAATTTATGTTTGCATTCAGCATTGGAGTTTCCTAATATTTACTCCTAAAGTATGACCATCTAATTTTTGATCTACTCTGGGATACTTTAGCCAGCTCAGAGGATACGGAAAAAGCAAGGGTATGCAAAGGCAATAATGGAAAGTGCCTGGACTTAGAAGCTGGGTGAACTTAGGCATGTACTCGGTTTCTCTGTGTTGTAGTTTATTTTCTTGTTTGTTTTGCTTTATTTTTCATTTGTAAAACTTACCTACTTCATAGGGTTGTTATGAGGATTAAATGAATCTCTGCATGTAAAGAACAGCGCCAGCAACATAGAAAGTGCCCATTGACTGTAGGCTGGTGGTTTGTTATTCTGCATTTTTGAATCCAAATTGCATTCACTGAGCTCTTCATAAGTGTAAGGACCTGTAGTAATATCATATACTCTTTCAATTAATAATTTTTATTTAATACATGAATATTACAATCCTGCTATTGCTTACAGCACATAATTGTAGCTTTGTCTTCTGGCAAACTATGTTGTCATCATTTGATTAAAGCTAGGGTTTAAAATTCTTGGTTGTGGGGTTGACTGATTTCAGATTTGGAGCCAAGACGATTACTCTTTTCTGCATTATGATTAGCCGTGGTTAATATTCATTTATTTTGAAATATAATAACGATTATTTTAGAGTAAAATAGCATGACACTTCTATCAGAGGCCAAACAGATAAAAACGAGTTTGTTTCCACAGAGGAAGAAATAAAATACCTGTGGACATAGGATCTTCCAACATGTCAATTGATCCAAAACATTCTAAAAATGTTTTGGGTGGGCACCTAGATTTCTACTTAATTCTAGAATTGCAGAAAGTTAGCATTAAATGGGGCTACTAAATAATGGAGCTAACATTATTTAGTAGCTAGCTCTACTGTCCTCAGTGGGAAAAGTTCCTGACTTTCTTATGATCACAGAATTAGTAGTGGAATTACAGTCAGAAAGCGGCTCTGCTGATTGTTTGGAACATGCTGTTTTCTGCCTTGAGCACAACTAACCCTTAGAGCAAGGTATATAGAAGACATTTAATAAGAATTTGTGGAAGGAATGAATGCTGACTTAAATTCAGGACTCTTTGTGTTATTTCCCAATTATCTGTAACTTTAATCTTACCGAAGGCTCTGAGACTGATGTTATACTAAGGCCTGAAAAATATAAATTACCCTTGGTTAGTGATTCCTAGAGGAGGATTGAATAAATAATGCTCTATCTCAGCCTGGATGTTGAGTGTTATTCTTGCAGTCACCTGGTGATTTGGGTCCTGTTTCCTTGTGCTTATGTCCCTCTGTGGGGTAAATCAGTTGATTAGCTACTGAGTAATTTCTATTAGCCCAGTTTTCCCAGTGGCTGGAGTCCTATCTTGTTCCCTTTGCCCTTCCTAAGACTTGATATAAAATGAGGCTAATACATTACTTGATTTGTAAGGATATCATGATGAATCATTGAATTAATGCATGTAAAACCCTTAGGTCCAGGATATAATAAACACTTAATAAATATTAATTGATGAGACAAAATATATAGTGCAATTAAGTTTTTTCGATATTACCCTGAAAACCAACCGCTTTCTTTACTGAATCAACTTTAACAATCAATAAAGAATATACATAAAATTCAACTTTCTTTGCATATGAAACCCAAAGATCGAACCCCATTTCATCTAGGATAAAGTAACTATGTTTGTTGAAGGGCCTGGTAGAATATGGCCGTACATATTGCAGGTTCAAATGGTGATGTTGACAGCAGAAGCCACTCCTGCTAGGGTAAGTTTTTCCTAGCCAGCCTTATTGGGTACCTTGTCAAACAGCTGTTAAGAGTGGAATATTGGGTAAAGGAGAAAAGCTAGTGGATACAAGCATGGGCTGCCAGGGGAGAAATAAAGGCAGAAAAGGACAGATATTATTTTAAAAAGTTGGCAGAAGAAAAGCAAACAGTAATATAATTAGGTGTCTCATTCAACAATTAGAGGAGTCAAGGGATAATTCTTTTCTCTTTTTTTTGAGACAGAGTCTCGCTTTGTTGCCCGGGCTGGAGTGCAGCGGCATGAACTCAGCTCACTGCAACCTCTGCCTCCCAGGTTCAAGCAATTCTCCTGCTTCAGCCTCCTGAAGCTGGGATTACAGGCACGTGACACCACGCCTGGCTAATTTTTGTATTTTTAGTAGAGACGGGGTTTCACCATATGGGACAACAGGTCTCGAACTCCTGACCTTGTGATCTGCCTGCCTCGGCCTCCCAGACTGCTGGGATTATAGGGGTGAGCCATTGCGCCTGGCTGATAATTCTTAATTCTCAATGTGGTGGAATCCCTTGGATATTTCCAAGAGAGTTGAGTTGTCATTGCTCTTATTGATTCTGTCCTTTTGAGAAGTAGTCAAGGTAGCATGGGCCAGAGACATGTCTTCCTCTTCATGTTCTTATAGCCGCCCAACTTCTCCTTTAAGGCCATCACAGAACAATTCTGTATGACATGAACTGCAACTGGAGAGAGAGATTCAAAGCATCTTTTACTGCTGTACGGGTCGGTGTAGCCAAGATAGAGAGAAAGGAGTCAGTACTTAAATTTTTTAGAGAAACAATCAAGACTTAAAGATTGATTATGTTCGTGCAAAGATGAGTGGAAGAAATGTGGTTGAGAACTATACATAAATGGTGGTGTTAATGTAAATGGTAACAGATAGGAAAGGGTTGGGTGGATTTAGAAGTCTGGACAAAAGCAACCTGCCTCTCAAAAATAATTCTTCAGGACAGTTGCAATTTATTTCACCACTAGCAGCATCACAGATATGAGTAAGCCAACAAGAAAATGTAAAATTTAAAAAGCATCATGTATGCCCAAGGCAGATGAAATCTAACATAAAGCTCTCTTTCAAATATATTTTGTTGCAGAAACTTTATGTCATTGCAATGAATTCATTTTTCTGTTTATAGTATTTTTTTATAGTATATAAAAGAAAATATAGGCCTTTGAATAGGACACTTTAAAATATTCATGTCTTCTCCCATCACAGGTTGTATTGTAAGCAAATTGTTACTTAGTTGTATAAAACACACTTAAATGTGTTGTAAATAACTTAACTTTGAGAAAGTGCAGGAAGTTTATTAATAGTACTTGACATGTGTTTAAAGTATTGAAGCATATTTGACCTCAAATTATGGAACAAGAACATTAACCCACATTTTCTGTGATAAGAAGTCATAAAATAATACTTCACATTTAACTCCACTGAACATTTTGATTAGGGCTTGCTTTATCATGGTGGAAAAATAAAAGAAAGAACATTACTATTAAAATTATTGCAAGGAAAAATGGCAGTACATATGCCAATCAATAAGAATTAATTAAGTATCCAGTGTCCTCACCACTAGGCACTAGATAACGGTAAAAAATTGTTGCTTACCTTATATGTACTTCTCCCTATTCTTACTAACAGAGCTCTGGTGTTAACCAGAGTGATCATCTTGAGTTACCTGTCACTCCTCTGACCAAAATGCTTTCTTCTAGTCACAGTATAATGTAAAATTTTTACACAGGCATTCTAAGGAGCCCTACATGATCTAGACTCCTGTTACTTCTCTGACTCCATCTCTTACTGTTTTTCCCACCTGGATATTCTCTGTTATAGCCATTGGTTTCCTTGCTTTCTCTAATGTGCTTTGCATGATTCTAATGCATGGTTTTTGCACTGGCTAGTTTCTCTCTCAGAAAGATTCTTCCTGCAGATATAAGGCTAATTTCTTCTCCTTCAGTAACTCTCTGCTTAAATGTCATCTACTCAACGAAAGCCACCAGGACCACCCTATTAAAAATTACACCCACCTGAAACCTCTACCTGCCTGACCATCACTCCTAATCCCCCTTACCTGCTCAGTTTGTCTGAACAGTTACTATGTTAACGTACTATGCATTTATTAAGCTCATTGCTTACTGTTTGTTACTTACCACTGGAATATAAGCATCACACATGCAGATATTTTTGTTAACTTTATTTATTACTGTATCTATAAATCCCCAGAACAGTGCCTGGAACATAGAAGATGTTCAGTTAATATTTGCTGAATCAAATTTCTAGGTGTGGCAATGTGTCTAGCTAAATTTTCAAATTCCTTTAAAGATTCAGGTCTTTTTGTCTTGAGATTTAAACATGAGTTTTTTTCATGGACTCTTTAGGAAAGTTTTGTTGTTGCTGTGTGTTTTTTTTTTTTTTTTAGAACTTTTTCTCCTGTATTCTCTGTAATTTTCTGAAAAGTAAAAATGTATCATTTTTTAGTTGCTATGTGAATTTTCTCAAAATGAAAGCATTCTAGTCATCAGCAATACCGATCCTTCCTCATCCATGCTACGTATTCAGTAGTTCAATGAATCTACCTATTTTACTTTCAAAGTATCTCACGTTTTCTCACTCTTCCAGTTTCTATTGCCACTTTCTGAATTGCCCCCACCCATTTCACTATAATGAATTATATTTACTAAAATAGAAATCTGTATCATGTCACCACACCCTTTATTCTTTTTATTTTGTTTTTGAGACGGAGTCTCGCTCTTTCACCCAGGCTGGAATGCAGTGGCGCGATCTCGGCTCACTGCAACCTCCACCTTGTAAAATCAAGCCTCAGCCTCCTGAGTAGCTGGGACTACAGTCACATGCCACCACGGCCGGCTAATTTTTGTATTTTTAGTAGAGATGGGGTTTCACCATATTCGTCAGGCTGGTCTTTAACTCCTGACCGCAGGTGATGCACCCACCTCAGCCTCCCAAAGTGCTGGGATTACAGGCGTTAGCCGCCACACTCAGCCCAAACCCTTTATTCTTATTTTTCCTTTGCTTACAAAATAAAGTACTAACTACTCATCATAGAATTCTAGATCCTTTGAAATCTGTTTCCGCTCTATCTTTTAAGAGTATTCCTAACTTGATCCCCATTCTCCTGCACCCTAAACTCCAGTCACACAGATATAATTTTGTTGTCCAAAAATGTTGTAAATTTTTCTTCAATTTTGCCTTTGCGAGTGCTGGTTTTTAACTAAAAGTACTTTCTGTCTTGTGGTTGGTAAAAATGCTGCTTATTTACCTTAATTGGGACATGTAGTTATGCTGAAGTGTAGCACGCAACCTCTAACTCGTGGTTTAATACAATATAATGGTGGTATTCAAAGTATGGTCCATGGACACCATGAAGTCCCTGAAACCCTTCCAAGGTCCTGGTGAGGGCAAACTAGTTTCAAAATAATATTAAAATGGCATTTTTCTTTTTAACTTTGTTGACATTTGCACCCATGATAGTACACTGTGGGGAAAGGTGGTGTCATAAAACAGAGTTACTATTATGCATTATATTCTTCACTACATGAGATTCTACATTTGTGCCCACAAGAGGAAAAAAAAGGTTAGTGTTCTTTAAAAAATGTACTTGATGAGGCAGTGAAAATTATCAATTAAATTTTGACTCTTGAATACATGTCTTTTTAATATTCTGTGTGACACAATGGGAAGAATACACAAAGCACTCCCACTGCATACACTGTAGGATGATTTTCTCCAAGAAAAGCACCTATGCACTAGTTTGAGTTTTGAGCTGAATTGGCACATTTTAATGCAACACTGTTTTTACTTGAATAATGATTGACAAACTACAATTATTCAAAATTAGATATTTGGCAGACATTTAAAAACATCAATGAAGTGAGTCTGTCACTTCATGAAAATCAACAGAGACTTTTATGATCAGTAATACATTTCAAGATTTCAAATGAAAGAATTTTGAAAATCATATGTTTGCCACAGGGAGTTTGACAGCACCCCAATACCTGAAGATTTTGCCGATGAGACTGGTGGTGATAGTAACACTTGTAATTTTTTTATTTTTTTATTTTTATTTTTTAGATGGAGTTTCACTCTCGTTTCTCAGGCTGGAGTGCAGTGGTGTGATCTCAGATCACTCCAACCTCTGCCTCCCAGGTTCAAGTGATTTTCCTGCTTCAGCCTCCTGAGTAGCTGGGATTACAGGCATGTGCCACCATGCCTGGCTAATTTTTGTATTTTTAGTAGAGATGGGATTTCACCATATTGGCCAGGCTGGTCTTGAACTCCTGACCTCAGGTGATCCACCTGCCTCAGCCTACCAAAGTGCTGGGATTACAGGCATGAGCTACCACTCCCAGACAATTTTTTTATATTGAAAAATAAAACTTGCCAAAAGCTAAAAGATCTGAATGGCTAAGTCAACCATTTATTTTTTCCAGATGACCAATGCATCATATTAAAGAATCGTGATAATAAAAGATCCATTCACAGTGCAAGATAAATGATGGATATTAATGTAACAATATAAAAAGTTCATTGATATGGCTTAGATTCCAGATTGCAATTAACCTTTAATAAAGTATAATTTATTGAGTATTTTCATTTAACATCAAAGAAGAAGATACATAATTACCTGGAAAAGTTGTTTAAACACTCTTCATTTTACCAACTACATAGTTGTATGAGCTCAGATTCCTTCATATGCTTCTACTAAACCAATGCATCTCAACTGATTTGATAGAGAACCAGGTAAGAAAAACTAATTTTATTCTATGAAGGCAGACATAAAGAAGACTTGAATTTGTAAGTAAATTAAATGCAACTTGCTATGATCTAAGGTTTGTGTCCACCCAAAGTTATACGCTTAAATCCTAACCCCCAAGGTGATGGTATTAAAAGGTAGAGCCTTCAGGAGGTAATTAATGAATGAGGATGGGGCCCTCACGAATGACATAAGTGTACTTATAAAAGAGGCCTGAGGAAGGTTGTTTGCCCCTTCCACCACTTGAGGACCAATGACAATGTGAAGCTGCCATCTATGAACTGCAGAGCAATCCCTCACCAGATACCAAATCTGTAGACACCCTGATCTTGAACTTCCCCATCTCTAGAACTATGAGAAAAAAAATTCTGCTGTTTATAATTTACTCAGTTTTGCTGGGTGTGGTGGCTCATGCCTGTAATTCCAGAACTTTGGGAGGCTGAGGCAGGAGGATCCCCTGAGGTCAGGAGTTCAAGACCA
Source organism: Gorilla gorilla gorilla (assembly GCF_029281585.2). Classification (NCBI taxonomy): domain Eukaryota; kingdom Metazoa; phylum Chordata; class Mammalia; order Primates; family Hominidae; genus Gorilla; species Gorilla gorilla. Next base: position 38,762,784 of record NC_073227.2, on the reverse strand, counting down.
GCCTGGCCAACATGGCAAAACCCCGTCTCTACTAAAAATACAAAAATTAGCTGAATATGATGGCACGAGTCTGTAATCCCAGCTACTTGGGAGGCTGAGGTAGAAGAATCACTTGAACCTGGGAGGCGGAGGTTGCAGTGAGCTGAGATCATGCCACTGCACTTCAGCCTGGGAGACAATGTGAGGCTCCATCTCAAAAAAAAAAAAAAAAAAAAGTTACTCAGTCTAAAGTATTTCATTTTAGCAGCCCAAACAGTCTCAGATAGGTCTTCTCACTCACTAATTTGTTTTTTTTAAATTTTATTTTTAATATATTTTTTAATTTTTTGTTTTATATTTTAATTGAAATAATATATTTTATGTTAAGATTGATTAAAATATATTATTTTAATTAAAATATAAATAATTTAACAAATTTCTATTTTGTTTATTTACTTGTTATTTGTATAAATTCAAGGGGTACAAGCGCAGTTTTGTTACATGAATATATTGAGGAATAATTAGGTGTGGGTTTTTATGTATAACCTTCACCTAGTAAGTAATTTCTCATCTCTCTCACCTGTCCCACCTTCTCACCTGTTGGAGTCTCCAATGTGTTCATGATTCCAGACTTTATGTCCATGTGTACACATTATTTAACTCCCACTTGTAAGTGAGAACATGCAGTATTTGGTCTTCTGTTTCTTAGTTGTTTCCCTTAAGATAATGGTCTCCAATTCCATCCACGTTGCTGCAAAAGACATGATTTCATTATTTTTAATGGCTATATAGTATTCCATTGTGTGTATATACACATATGGTAATATTTACCATATATACGCTGTATGTGTGTATATATGTATATATAAATTGGCCATTTGTATGTGTTCTTTTGCATGACATCTATGCATATCCTTTGTCCATTTTTAAATAGGGTTATTTGTAAGGCAGGATTTTCCATGATTACTTTGTTGAACTTGTGACAGGGATGTTCTGTTTACTCAGTCTGCCACGCTCAGCTCTTTGCAAGAGTGAGCACATGAGTGAGCAAGTCTGGCTGCTCCAGACACCAGCAGGAGCAAGCTCCATGCAGAGCCCACGGCAGTGCTCAGGTGGGGGTGTGGGCAATACCAAAGACAAGAAGGTGTGTTACAATGCTCTCTTAGCTCTGCTGTCCATAGAGAGTGGTGTGTCATTATCACATGGGGCAAGCTGCCCTCCACTGGCGAGGGTGAAGGGCCAGCGTGGCAGCCTTTTTTGGGTACTTGCACTCAGTGAGTCCCAAGCTCTTGTTCAGTGTCCAAGAGGAATGAGGTCATGTGGACACTTGAAATATAGTGAAGGCAGATAATTTTATTTAGCGATGGAAATGGCTCTCTGTGGAGAGGGGAGCTGAAAAGGGGAGCTGGAGAAGGGACAGGATGGGCAGGTAGTCTTCCCTTGAGGTCTGACCAGCTCTTCCCTGAAGTCAAGCCATCTCTCCAAAATCAAGCCACCTCTCCTCTGAAGTCCAACCATCTCTAAGAAGTCAAGTTGCCTCTCCTCATCAAGCCACCTCTCTCTCCTATAGCAACTGAGTCTAGGGTCTTTATAGGTACAGGATGGAGGATGGGGTGGGCCATATGTAGTTTTGGAGAAGGCAACATTTGATTGGCAAAAAAGCATTATTCAGAAAGAACAAATCAGGAGAGAGCAGGCAAATAGGAATAGAAATGTTGCTTTGGACAGTGGCTTTTGGGCTTTTTGGCTTGAAGATGGGCTTTCACCAGGAACCTGCTCCTGTCTGCCTCCTGCCTCTAGCATTTGTTTTGTTGTTGTTGTTGTTGAGTTATTTGAGTTCTTTGTGTGTATAGCAGTCTCCTGTTGGATGCTAGTTTGCAAATATTTTCTCCCATTCTATAGGTTTTCTGTTCACTCTGTTGATTATTTCTTTTTCTATGCAGAAGCTTTTCAGCTTGAGCCCCATTTGTCTATTTTTGTTTCTGTTGCTTGTGCTTTTGAGGTCTTAGTCATGAATTCTTTGACTTAGACCAATGTCAAAAAAGTTTATCTAGGTTTTCTTATACTATTTCTATTTTTTCAAGTCTTACTTTTAAGTCTTTAATCCACTTTCAGTTGATTTTTTTGTATATGGTGAGAGATACGGGTCCAGTTCCATTCTTCTGCATATGGCTATCCAGTTTTCTCAGCATCATTTATTGAAAAGGATGTCTTTTCTTCATCATATGTTTCTGTTGACTTTGTCAAAGATCAGTTGGCTATAAGCATGTGGCTTTATTTCTGGGTTCTCTATGCTGTTTCATTAATCTCTGTGTTTATTTTTATATTAGTACCATGCTGTTTTAGTTACTGTAGCCTTACAGTATAATTCAAGGTCAGGTAATGTGATGCCTCCAGCTTTGTTCTTTTTGCATAAGATTGCTTTAATTTTTATTTTAATTTGAAACACATTAATTATTGATAGATAAAACCTACATACAAAAAAGCTCTCTGGGGTCCTCAATAGTTTTTAAGAGAGTGAAGGAATCCCAAGACCAATGTGTCAGAGAACAGACCAATAAAATTTGCTTTCTCATTTATGCCACAGGCCTAACACAGTAAGCTAGGAGATCAAATTTCAAATTGTCATTCAGGAAACAAGAATGAGAGGGGCTTTCCTATCTCGCATTGGTACCATTTGTATATTATAACTTGTTTACGAGCAAGGAAACAGATGTAAAATACACATAGCCACAGGCTAAATTCTGTGCGGTGGTTTAAACGTATCTAGAGACAGGAAAAGACAGTGAGGGAAGATGTCAACAGGGAGTTTTAAGCAGGAAGTATTAGATGAGTTTAGATATTCAATTAGTGATAGTAAATATACAGATGAATTGGTTGGCACAGAGGAGTATTCACAGACAGATGAACAACATTGAAGAAAGTTCTGCTGGATTTGTCACAATGACATTCATGATTGTGAGGAATGGATTCCAACATTAATGGAAGGTCTACATTAGCGGATGGAGGGAGAAGGGTATTTGGAAAGCCAGGTAAGATTAGATAGCGATGAAGTTTTTTATTTTTATTTATTTTTTTGAAATGGAGTCTCACTCTGTTGCCCAGGCTAGAGTGCAGTGGTGCAATCTCAGCTCACTGCAGCCTCCACCTCCCTGGATCAAGCGATTCTCATGCCTCAGCCTCCCAAGTAGCCGGGACTATAGGCATGTGCCACTGCACCCAGCTAATTTTTGTATTTTTAGTAGACATGGGTTTTACCATGTTGGCCAGGTTGCTCTCAAACCCCTGACCTCAGGTTATTTCCCCACCTCAGCCTCCCAAAGTGTTGGGATTACAGGTGTGAGCCACCATGCCCGGCCGATAGTAATGTATTTTTAAAATGAGGCCAAACAGTTCATATTTGATTTATAAAATACAAGAGTTTTGATTTTGAGAAGGGTTATGATGCATGTAGCATTTGAAGAAGTTTAGATTGGTATCAGTGGTTTGTGGAATCATTAATTGAATGTGTCTGAGACTGAAATTAGCAAAGTCAGCTAAGGATTTTTGAACAAATCCTAAGCATTAGCAGTATTTATTTGTAACTGGGGGTTGAGGGAGAGAGTTTAGAAAAGATGAGGGAAGAACAAATGTAAGAGACAGTTGGAAAAAAACATAAATTAGTTTTGTTGGATGACTGGATATTGGGAATAAAAAGTTTGAGGTATTTGTGTAATACTCAAACTTTATACTCTTTGTAGAGTTTTTTTTGACTCTTTTTCTAGCCCTTTCTCTACTTAGAAAAAATTCCTCCATTCAATATATGCCCACAGAAATTATCACTCTTAACGTGAGTCATAATTTTTTTCCTTACACATATACTTAGATAAGTAGATCTCCAAAGTCATTAGTGTAAGTTAAGTTCCATATACCTCTGTGGCCTAACACAATGGTTGGCACATGCTCAGTGCTTAATAAATATTTATTTACTGTATAGTTGCATTATATATTTAATGTTTCAACTTAGGAAGAATGATTTATTTGTTCATCTAAGGCTCGGAAATACAAGAAGGAGTATCATTGGGTATATACGTATTTTGAAAAAGAATATTGACCAAACTTCAGTTTTAATTTAAACTTAGTAAATTTTAAAGGCAGAGTTACAGAATACATAGCATCCTATATACACTGTAGCATTGTTTTTCCTTTCTATGTTGCATAATTGCATAAAATATGTTTCTATTAATAGTAAATATTGTACTATAAGTCAATCTGGGAAAGTCTATCAGACAAAATTATAGTGAAAAATAATATAAAAGTGTGAATTCCTATGTATGACTTATACTTTCATGTATTTTTAGTATATTAGGAAAGGTATGAGCCTACACTTATACGTCATCAGGAATTGGTCAGATATTTTTCTAAGTGCTTTCAACACAGTAATTAATTTAATCCTCAAAATAACACTATGAAGGAGGTATTATTATTATTTCTGCTTTACACGTGAAGAAATTGAAGTAAAGGATCATCAGGAACTTGCACAGTGTCATGTAAGTGTATCATATATGTTTGTGACAGAGGCAGTATTTGTCTCAGGCAGTCCATAACCTCTGTCTTTGGAATGGAGCTTTTCCTATTAGGACATTGTAGAGTTATAAACATCTCATAAAAATGTCATTAAATTCCATATGATAGTATTTTATATATATAAAGGGTGATATTTTTCTCCTTCAAGAAAGAGCAGATTGGATTTTGCCAAGTGGAGAATGCAGGAAGAATTCACAGTTTCTTAGAAAATCCTATGTATTTATAGATCCAAAATAGTCAAATGTGTCTTATTTTACAATGAAATCTTAAAGTTAGGATCTGAAATTAGGAAGTAAGAATGCAAAGCTCTCCTTTATGGATTTAGAAACTAAAGTTCTCAAACACAAATGCAAAATTAGCTATGTAGATGATTCAAAGCATATGTGAGTATTGGAAATAGCAAAAGGCTCTTATCAAAAGAATAAGCAGCATGTTATATACACTAAGGACTTCTAAAAAATGTGCATGCAAGAGCTACCAAAATCATGAACACATCATTATTATTATCATTATCATCATCATTTTCATCAGTTGCTATTTTTTAAATATACAGGGTTCATGATAAAGAATTAAACGCTGCAAGACCACAAAAATATTTAAAAATTGCAAAGAAGCTCAAAAAGCAAAAACTGCTGTGTGTTACTAGAGAAGAGAAATTAAAATAGTGGCTCATTCGTTGATTAAAGCTTAACACTTTCCAACAACTGAAAGTATGACATTTAGTATTTTGCAGGTAGTTTCTACAAGAGGGAAATTGTTTATGAAAGAGTTAACATAGAGTTAAAATTATCTGCAATCATACCCTGCTGAATGTTTGAGAATCTGACTCAATATTTGGAACCAATTAAATTTTCCTATATATAGAGTTGACATTCCTGCTTAAAAAAATCAAAGTGCCCTTTGTCTTTATTGTTTTGCTGCAGGTAGATTTATGATTTTTAGAGGGAAACTATCTCTTTCCACACAAGGATTTAGATTGAAAATAAAATCTTGAAGTCCAAATGACAGCCTTTATATACATAACATACAATCAAATTCAGTGACATGGTTGTTTATTTGAAAATAGAATGAAAATGTGCTTTCTTAAAAGCAAAGGTAGTATTCAGTTCACATTTTACACACTACAATGAAAACAAACAAAATAAATCAAAACACAGTTGCTTTAATCGTTAATTGATGCATAGAGCATATAGGTTGGGATTAAAATAAGACAATCATTCCAAAATTTCTTATGAGTGAGTAAAACTAGTGGACCAGTTGCCAAAAACCTTTAGAAAAATGATACATGGGTATACTTTTTATGTAGAATGGATCTGCTTGAAGAGTTGGCAGAAATCTAAATATTTTTGAAACTGAATTAAATATTAGTTGTCTAGAGGTGATTACAATTGAAATGACCCTGGTAAAAACTAATGTTTCCTGTAAATTGCGAGTAGTAACTTCATATATCTACTTAGCATGCTATAGTTTTATGCATGTCTGCATGTACGTATTGAGTAAAACATAGACTTAATTTTATACTGTTCATTTCATTTTAGTATTCATTTGAATTCTTATTGTTTTGGAGAAGCTCAAAAAGTCACAGAAATATTTGAAAAATATAGACCTATAATATGAAGGTGGACCTCTCTAAGAAACAGAGATAAAGATCTGTTCTCTTGAAACAAGTAAATTAAGGGATAATGATTTATATCTTAAAATCACCTTGAGGATTTCTTAAAGAGTGACTTTTCTCTGATGAGTGTCAGAATCACCTGGTTCAGGTATCTGGGATTTAAGCAAAATTCACAAGTGATGCTGATGCACACCAAGATGTCATTGCTTTATTGCCTTAAAAATAATCTTGATTCATAGAAATTCCATGACACATTTTATGCACTTTCTTTGATTCCCTTGGCATTGCCTCAAGAACTTTTAGGCCTGCAGCTTTGCTAGACAGGCAACTCTACTCCAATCTGTAGGGTTCCACCACTGAGGCTAGCTAGTTCCACACCAGAGTCTTTGTATCCTTCCCCAAAACCTGAATGAACTGTCATACCTAGGGATGTGTAATCTTGCCTTGAGAGAGGCCAATTACCTTATCCAGATGAAGCAACCAGAAACACAGCAGAGTTAACCTACTGTCAGGAGAAATTTGACTAATGGAAATAGGCAATGGGAGAAAATTGGGTAGATGTATCATTCTCTTCTGTTCTTCCCGCAGACCACCCTGAGGCATGATTTCTCCATCTAGCATACCTGGAGATGTAGCACTTGACTGAATGGACACACGTGCTATTGATTTACTTTCACAGCTCATCAACAAGCTAGTGCAACTCTTCTCATTCTTTATTTCACTAAATTTTTACTCCTGTATTTTATCCTGTATTTTTTTAAAGAAACTCAGGCAAAGACAGTCTATGTGCATACATTTTAGAAGAAATATATCTATTATATTAAGTCAAACATGTTTGTATTTATAAAGTATCTTTAATTCAAGTCTACAAAAATAAAATGAATCACAGAAGAAAACAAATCCAGTCTTATTATAAGAGGTATTAATGCAGAAACCCAGAGTTGCATAGAGAACACAAATTACTTATTTTCATGGTGTTTTTGACCAACACTTCTTAAATGTCCCAGTTCACAATCTAATTTATTGAGATAAAAAAGATTCTTGAACTCTTTCTTTCATTCCACGTGCCCACAAGTCCCTACTAATCCCCTCATAAAACCAACACTCAGAAGTAATTGTTTAATTTTGAAGAAGTGGAGGCTGTAAAATGTGTTTACTTGTTATTATGAAATGCAAGTGACTGTGATGTATGGAAGAATGAGTGGGAGTGATGCTTTTCTTATCAATATTAATTATCTTATTTTCTCATCAATTTAATCGGTAGTGGGGGAAATAGAGGACAAAGATGGCCAAATGTTTTAAAATTTGAGTAGTATATTTCTAGCTTGAGTCCTTCAAATTAAGTAGCCTTCTTCTCTTTTTGCTTTTTTATATAAAAATTTCACTTAAAAATCATCCTAGATTAAGCTACTATTTACTTTCTTCACAGAATTGGAAAAAACTTTAAATTTCATATGGAATCAAAGAAGAGCCCGTACAGCCAAGATAATCCTAAGCAAAAAGAATAAAGCTGGAGGCATCATGCTACCTGACTTCAAATTATACTATAAGCCTACAGTAACAAAAACAGCATGGTACTGCTACCAAACTGATATATAGACCAGTGGAACAGAACAGAGGCTTTAGAAATAACACCACACATCTAAAACCATCTGATCTTTGACAAACCTGACAAAAACAAGAAATGGGAAAAGGATCCCCTATTTAATAAATGATATTGGGAATACTGGCTAGCTGTAGGCAGAAAGCTGAAACTGGACCCCTTCCTTACACCTTACACAAAAATTAACTCAATATGGATTGAAGACTTAAACATAGACCTAAAACCATAAAAACCCTAGAAGAAAACCTAGGCAATACCATTCAGGGCATAGGCATGGGCAAAGACTTCATGACTAAAACACCAAAAGCAATGGCAACGAAACCCAGAATTGACAAGTGGGATCTGATTAAACTAAAGGGCTTCTGCACAGCAAAAGAAACTATCATCAGAGTGAACAGGCAACCTACAGAATGGGAGAAAATTTTTGCATTCTATCCATCTGACAAAGGGCTAATATCCACAATCTACAAAGAACTTAAACAGTTTTAAAAGAAAAAAGCAACCCCTTCAAAAAGTGGGTGAAGAATATGAAAAGACACTTCTCAAAAGAGGACATTTATGCTGCCAACAAACATATGAAAAAAAGCTCATCATCACTGGTCATTAGAGAAATGCAAATCAAAGCCACAATGAGATACCATCTCACACCAGTTAGAATGGCGATCATTAAAAAGTCCGGAAACAACTGATGCTGGAGAGGATGTAGAGAAATACAAATGCTTTCACACTGTTGGTGGGAGTGTAAATTAGTTTAACCATTGTGGAACACAGTGTTTCGATTCCTCAAGGATCTAAAACTAGAAATACCATTTGACCCAGCAATACCATTACTGGGTATATACCCAAAGGGTTATAAATCATTCTACTATAAAGACACATGCACATGTATGTTTATTGCAGCACTGTTCACAATAGCAAAGACTTGGAACTAACCCAAATGTTGATCAATGATAGACTGGATAAAGAAAATGTGGCACATATACACCATGGAATACTTTGCAGCCATCAAAAGGGATGAGTTCATGTCCTTTGCAGGGGCATGGATGAAGCTGGAAACCATCATTCTCAGCAAACTAACACAAGAACAGAAAACCAAACGCTGCATGTTCTCACTCATAAGTGGGAGTTGAACAATGAGAACACATGGACACAGGGAGGGGAACATCACACACCGCGGCCTATCGGGGGTGGGGAGCTAGGGGAGGGATAGCATTAGGAGAAATACTTAATGTAGATGATGGGTTGATGGGTGCAGCATCAGCCATGACGTGTATACCTATGTAACAAAACTGCACGTTCTGCACATTTACCCCAGAACTTAAAGTATTATAAAAAAAAAAAAAAAGGTCATCTTAGAATTAAGAATCATGTTTTAAATGAAATAGAGGATCTATATTGTGACTTGTTACATCTATATCTGTTCTCTAGATTAAATACAAGTGTGCTGCAGTTTGCTGGAGGTCCGCTCCAGACTCTATTTGCCTGAGTATCAGCAGCGGACGCTGCAGAACAGCAAAGATTGCTGCCTATTCCTTTCTCTGGAAGCTTCGTCCCAGATTGGCACTGGCCTGATGCCAGCTGGAGCTCTCCTGTATGAGGTGTCTGTCGCCCCCTTTTGGGAGGTCTCTGTCAGTCAGAAGGCACGGGAGTCAGGGACCCATTTGAGGAGGCAGTCTGTCCCTTAGCAGAGCTTGGGCGCTGTGCTGGGAGAACCCTCCTTGTCAGGATCTGCTGCACTCTTCATAGCCCGCAGGCAGGAACGTTTAAGTCCGCTGAAGCTGCGCCCACAGCTGCCCCTTCCCCCAGGTGCTCTCTCCCAGGGAGATGGGAGTTTTATATATAAGCCCCTGACTGGGACTCCTGCCTTTCTTTCAGAGATGCCCTTGCCCAGTGAGGAGGAATCTAGCGAAGCAGTCTGGCAACAGCCACTTTGCCGCACTGTGATGAGTTCCGCCCAGTCTTGAGCACGGTCAGGGGAAAGTGGCCAACTCAAGCCTCAGTTATGGTGGATGCCCCTCCCCCCACCGAGCTCGATCCTCCCAAGTTGACTTCAGACTGCTGTGCTGGCAGTGAGAATTTCAAGCCAGTGGTTCTTAGCTTGCTGGGCTCTGTGGGAGTGGGACCAGCTGAGCGAGACCACTTGGCTCCCTGGCTTCAAGCCCCCTTTCTAGGGGAGTGAATAGTTCTGTCTTGCTGGGGTTCCAGGCATCACTGGGGTACGAAAAAGTAACTGCAGCTAGCTCAGTGTCTGCCCTGGTGGTGCAGGCATACGAGGGAATCTCCTGGTCTGCGGATTGCAAAAACCGTGGGAGAAGCGTAGTATCTGGGTCAGATAGCACAGCCCCTCAAGGCTTCCCTTGGCTAGGGGAGGGAGGTCCCCGGCCCCTTGCACTTCCCAGGTGTGGCGACGCCCCACCCTGCTTCTGCTCGCCCTCCATGGGCTGCAATCACTACCTAACCAGTCCCAATGAAATGAGCAGGGTACCTCAGTTGGAAATGCAGAAATCACCCTTCTTCTGCCTTGGTCTCACTGGGAGCTGCAGACAGGAACTGTTCCTATTCAGCCATCTTGCCTCTATCCGTAAGAGATTTTTATTGTTCTACAACAAATTACCAGAAACTTAGTGGCTTTGAAATGACATTTAACATCTCACAGTTGCTTTGGATCTTTGGATCAGGAGTTTAGCCAAGGCTTAGCTGGGTTGGTCCTGTACTTCAGGATCTCTTACAAGCTCAAGTCAAAGTATTGGCTAGGCAGTAGTCATCTCAAGGCTCAACTAGGGAAGGAGTTTCTTCTAAGCTCATTCACCTGGTGGAGGGTAAGATTCAGTACCTCTTGAAGTGGTAGACTGAGGGCGTCAGTTGTTTGCTGACTGTTGGAGAAAGGCTGCACTTAGTTCCTTGCTACTTGGGTCGCTCCACAGAGTAGCTCAAAATATGAGAGCTTGCTTTATAAGAGCAAGTAAGTTAGAAATGTGAGCAAGAGAGAAAATGAGAAAGAGAGCAAATAGGTTAGAAATGTGAGCAAGAGAGAGAATGAGAGAAAGAGAGAGCTAGAGAGAAAGAACAAGACGAAGGTCGCTGTCTTTCATCATTTAATTTTAACATTGATATCCCATCTCTTTTGCCACATTCTATTCATTAAAAGAAAGCCAAGGAGAGGGTATTACACAGGAGCATAAGTAACAGGAGTCAGAGAGCATTGGGAACCATTTCAGAAGCTGCCTAATGTCATCTCCTAGAATTTATTAAAGACTAGGGAATAATATATGTATAAATTCATTTTATGCTTATAAATTCATTTTATACAAGTAAACAAGTTTTTTACAAAAACAGTCATCATTGTGAAGAAATGTCTTAAAAAGTTTTCCTTAAATAAATATTTTGCTCTAACAATATCATTTAAAAACAATTTTATTTGTATATTGTGTCATAGATGCCACACTTGGTAATACGCATTTAGGCCCAGTTTAAATCTAGCCATCAGTCAATCAACCTACTATTTCTGTTTGAAGTGAGTTGTACGTTGTAATAAAATATACAAGTTTAAAACATGTGTTTTGTCCTCAAGGAACTAGCCATTTTCCTGAAAAGCCAAACCTATAAAATGTGAGAAATTATAAATTAAACTTTACATATATAAGTGATAAACTGAATGATACAGACATTAAATAATGCAGAGATTGCTAGAGAAAAAAATCAACAAAGTTGAAGTAGGTATGAAAGGTTTTATTTAGGAGTTGAAGCTTGAGGTGGGCCTTGAAAAATAGTGAGTACATTTGTTATTCTCTGCCTACAAGTCTACAACCTCCTTCCTAATTTTTGGGGCATTCTCAATTGTGTATTTTCTGGCAAAAAGAAACATCTTACCTCCCAAAGTACAGATTATCTCCATACCAACTGGCACGGAGTGCACTGATGAATGACTTTGTCTATCAAATATTCCTTAGCTAAAATTTTTCATATGCAGCAAATTAGACAAAGATGAAGTAAATTCCTTTGTGGTGGTGTGTGGTGATGTGTTCTTTGCTGCTTGACTCTCCAGAATTGCTTGGCTTTTTCTTGGTCTAGTTTTCCAGTAATTCTATTGGCTACTTGTCAATTCCTCTTCTGCTTTAAGATAGACAGCATCTGTTTACCTTGCTTGCATTCATCAAATTGGTTGACATAGGCAAATGTCATGTAGGTAAAGAACCATGGTAAGTTTGCTTCAGGTTAGGGAGACAGCATGAACAAAGGGCTGTGGGCCTACAATATGTTACTGGTGTTTGAAAATTATTTGGTATTTTTTGGCATAATTAATAACGTGGACAGATGTGTATGTCTGATTTGGCAAGCATGTTTGTGACAAGCACCATGAAGTAAATAGAGAATGCTAATTAGATAACACCTGTCTCTGATATAGATGAATGTGCATATTTTCAGTCTTAAAAGTTGAAAAAGCTTTGTGCCACTTCATGGAACTAGGAACTGGAAGAAAGTTGGACTGACAGGGCTTGCTGTGATAACAGAAATATTCCCTCCTGTTATGCAGGCAATCCTCCAAGCAATAGCTTCTGCATTGGAAAATAGGGCTCGTAATAGAGAAAAAACAAGAAGAAGTAATCGTTTGTGTGTGTGTGTGTTTGATTTTGGAGTGTAGGGTAAAGAGAAAGCAGATGCAATTGGAAATTCAAGACTCAGACCCCTTTTCTCAAGAAATATGAATAAATAAGACCCCTTGTCTTTCGGTTTAGAGGAATTAGTCTGCACAATATTTGGAGATGAAGGAGAATCCCTTGAATTTCCAAAAGTTGTCCTGTGTCTAGGGTGGTACCAGCACTTTGGAGAGACAATGATTTCTAAACTGCTAAATGCCAGATATTTTACTCCAGGAAGATTTGTTGCTGCAATAAAGCAGCAAGCATAAAGACCTTAAATATAAAATAATGTTTTTTAGTTATTAACACAGCCTTTAAAAATAATATTTTATTACTATAACCTGGAGCTAGGTGGCTTTGAGGGACTATAAAACCAATAAAGCATTCAGCATAGCATAATATGAAAGTCAAGGTAATGTTATTTTAATAAACATTTAAGTCCATCTGAAGTCATGTGCATTTTTAATTGCTTTCACCTCTTTACCAGACCTTGCTAAATTGAAAGAGAGATTGCTATAGGATGTCACTACTGTTTATGCATATTATTGAACAGTTGGCTTCTGAAATGTGTGGAATCTATTTCCAAAGTGAAGGCTGAAATTTTAATGTGACCCCCTTAGCATTCTGTTTCTGCTAGACCCATAAGCCCTGTAAATGCAGAGTTAACAGTGCATTTCACTCTGACTTCATCATTTACTAGTAAACCTAAATAGCATTTGAGAAGAGTACATAATAAATGCATTCAGACATTGCAGCTGTTTTTTGTCTGTTTTCCAAACACATAATGTGCTAATTTGGAAAAAAAATCAACAACAGCTGCAAATACATGTCAACAGCAAGGTCTTCAAGGGAAGGCCTTAATAGGTTTTGTTAATCAGTGGTGAACCAGGTGTGAATAAATAATTAACACACTTGGTAACGGAGCCTTGTTGCCACTACTGCTATAGCTAAAGTTCTGATAACCTTTCCTTTAAGTTCAGGATTTACCCACAATATTTTTTTTCAAATGTAATCACTATAAATTCAATAAAGTTAATGTCAGATTTTTTTAAAAGAATATTAAGTGTGGATATCAGGAAAGAAACCTCACATAATTTAGGATGCCTTTTAATCTTACAACAACAATAAATGTCTAATAATCTATTTCATTAGTATATTATTTTGTTAAACAAAGACCTCGTTCCTGTTAGTATAGAAATGATTGATCAAAATTAATCTCATATAGAACATGTCAGTATATTTATTAACATTATGATTGTTCATTTTCCTTTTGACAATTGGAAATTCCATAATACAAAAGATGCATAATCATAACGGTATGTGAGCATAAGATGTACACCAGAACTCTGTGGTTATTACCCTTAAATCTGGTATTGTAAATGTTAATAAACCTACGTGTATTTTAACCACTTACTGTGTAAGGGAATAGAAAAGAAATATAAGGCACATTCACTATTCTTATTGTGTATAAAATATAATTGATGAAATCTTAACATTTGTGGATATTAACAAACAGGCAACAAGACAGAAGAGTCATCATTTTATAGAAGATGTACCTACTATGCACTAGGTTTTAGAATATGCCAGTAGTTCTAAACTAGTGGTTCCAGGATCAGCCACATCAGCATCACCCAGAAACTAGTTTAAAAGGCAGATTCTCAGGCCCTTCCAGAAACCCAGTCTGAACTCTGAGGGTGAGCCCCAGAGATTTGTGGTTTAAGAAGCCCCTCCGGGGGATTTTGATGCTTGCTAAATGTTAAGAATTATTGTTCTATGTTAGTCACAAATTTGTATAACAGAATGGTGTTAATTGCCAAATGCATGGTTGGATGACTAAGGCCCACGTCTGGGAACAAAAGCTGTTTTACATCCCACACACTCTGTCAGAAAAACCAGCAGCTGTTGGTGTCACTTCTCTGTTAGACTTTCTGGAGGCACCAGGCAGCAGAAAAGTCACTTGTTACCATTTTTTTTTTATCTTGATATAAGAAATGGACAGTGTGGGAAAAGGTTCAGTCACCTTTTGAAAAAGAGCAGCATATATATATATATATATATTTTTTTTTTTTTTTTTTTTGAGACAGGATCTCACTCTGTTACCCAGCCTGGAGTACAGTGGTGGGATCATGGCTCACTGCAACCTCTGCCTCCCAGACTCAAGTAATCGTCCCACTTCAGCCTCCCAAGCAGCTGGGACTACAGGTGCACTCTACCATGCCCAGCTAATTTCTTATATTTTGTAGAGACAGGGTTTCTCCATGTTGTCCAGGCTGGCCTCGAACTCCTGAGCTCAAGCAATCTACCTGCCTCCGCCTCCCAGATTGGTGGGATTACAGGAGTAAGTCTCTGCGACTGGCCTAAAAGAGCAGTATTCTTAAAGTAGGGCTATCCCCCTTCTCCAGCTCATGGCAGTTGAGGAAATTAGAGGTGCTTTGCTTTCCCAAGTTAAGGGTGGGAACGTCAAGTGATCGACTAGTAAAGGTACCATTGACAAAATGCTCACTCCTCCAACAATAGAAGGATTGATATTAATCTGTCAACTGAAAATTGGAATCAGACGAGTGCCTAAAGAGGTCGACCAAGCTTGGAAGCAAGGCTAGAGAAGTTTCTATAGATAACCTGTTTTGAAACTGCTGGCATATTAATTTCTATTAGGTTGAAAGGAATCACTTGTCTATACCAAAGAATAGGGGTAGGTAGGATACGTAGACCTAGGATCTAGAAAATGACTCTTTTTTGATATCATGCTTTCACTGGCCATGTAACCTTGAGCAAATCCCATTTCCTTCGGTTTAAAAATTAGAATAATAATACTACATAGCTTAAAGAGTGTTATATAGATTAAGGCAATGTACATTATTTAGTTTGACGCATGATACATAGTAATTGGTCAATAAATTGAGTTTACATTAAGATTTTTAAAATCTTATTTTTTTATATTTTTGATCAAAGTTCTAAAAGGTGGTTTATAAAATTAGCCACAACTGCAGGTACAGAGAACTGACTATAATATTTGGATATTTATTATTTTCTCCCTCCCTGTGTTTTATATTTTCCTCTGGATATATATATGTATATAGTTTTTTTTTCCTCTGGATTTAGGTGGCCTTGTGTACCCAGTTATGTATAAGAAATAATTGCTACCTGCTGACAATGTACAGGTATATTTTGTTTCAACATGCAGAATGTGTTCTGAAAGGTGACAGGGATGTTTACATTAAGTTTAGCCAGTCCAGAGATCCTCTCTCTCAGATTTTGTTAGTGGAATATGAATGCTTTGTTGGTTTCTCATCAAGTTCAGGCAGATTTCAAGTTTCCATTTACTTTTAAAGGCCTGTGTACCTCTTTTGTTTTATTTTACACACCACAAAATCTAGTTTCTCAAAAAGTGCACATGTGCATAATATTGAGCTAGAACCATCCATCACATAAGTGATACTTAGCAGATAAACAAAACACATTAACATTTACACAAAAATGAGTTTTTGCCCCATCATGTTACCTACTTCTGATATAGGAGCTGTGAGAAACAGGCACTGAACAAAAATACCTATCGGGAAACATGATTGAACCTGCAGTAAAGCTGGATTCCTGTGATGGAGAAATGTTTTATAATGAGGTGTGACTGAATTAAACACCTGGTGGTTGCAATATCAAATTAAATCACGCCCTTTGAACTCAATTTCGCTTATGAAGTAACTGTAGTTTTTTTTTTTTTCTAATGCACTGTGAAAATAAACTCATCAACCAGAATGCTGTGAAAGTGGGCATAAGGTAAGGGGGAGCTGGTTTCAAAAAGGCCTCATTATCATCTCTTCTTAATTAATAAGGAATCATCTTTGTATTCATCTATATAAATTAATTTTGGTAAATTACTTCCTAATGTCTGTCATAACTCACAACAATATTTCCAAGTCGTGAGTTAACAATTTATGTTATTCCTTTTTCTACTCAGTCTCTTTTAATGGATAGGTGATCAAAATTGTACTAACAATCATAACAAAGCAATACTACTTTGAACAATTATAACTAACATCTATTAAATGCTTTATTTGAAGCATTTATACTTGTCATCCTAGAATCTTTACAGGCATTAACTCAAGTCACAAGGAAGACACTTTATGTGGATTACCTCTGCAAGGTTCATAAGAAATTACACTCCCTAAACTGGCCCTTGACCCTTCACCGTGACCCCTAAGGTTATCTGGCTGCTACAAATGACTCAGCATTCCTTGAGATAACTAGGTTCTCTTCTACTTCTGAGTCTTTGACTTGTGGTTTGCCCTTTGCCTTAGAACTCTCTTTAGCTTTCCACTTCAATTCCAATCCCCCTTTTGGACTGGTCTTAGGTATCACTCTTTTAGGGAGACTTCACTTTCTTTGTCTGTTTTGTGTTGCTATAGGAGAATACCTGAAGCTGGGTGATTTCTAAAGAAAGAAGTTTATTTGACTCACAATTCTGTGGCTGGAAAGTCCAAGATTGGGCAACTGCATCTGGTGAGAGCCTCCCTCATGCTGCCTTGACTTATGATCCCAGAATAATGAATGCTTCCTGCAATCGTCATCCTTACCAGGTTGGGAACACTTGGATATGTTATGCTCCTTGTGAATAGGGACTGTATTTTGTTATTCACATGTAGCAAAGTTCCAGGGCACAGTGGATTACCAATATATATTTGCTGAAATCATGAATAAGCTAGATATTTTTATATTTTTATAATTACATTTAGACTATTTTCCAAATAATTCCTGGGTTACAAAACAACATACACAAAAAAGGCTGTGGACACAGCAGGGCAAGAATATTCAGACATTTGCAAATGAACAATTTGCTTTCTGTGAAAATCTTGCTATGTTGAGAAAAGGATAGAGAAATAGATCGTGGAGCATTAGCCAGTTAATTCTAAGGATATTGACTTTAAAAAGTCCTAAGTCAGGGTTTTACTTTACCCTTTAGTCATTGAGGGATTTTCAAGTCCACTTAAAAGGCATTGCCAAATGTGTATTATATGAGTGTTTTAAAGCTAATGGCAAGGGAATTGGATGAATAAAAGGAAAGAAAGAAGAACTCTAAAATAAAATAAAAATGCAAAATGAGAATCTAAGCTGTATCGAGTTATATAGAATGAATAGTCAATTGCTGCATTTCTGCAAGATGTATTCATCTGTTTCTTGAGTAAAGTAATGTTCAAATTAACTTTAAACTTTCTTGTTTTTTAGTAGGCTTTTGATGATTAATGATACCTCTAATTTGAGTGCTTTGAGGAGCAATATTTAAGTAGGAATCAAATAGTGATTAAATAGCAAACAAATTTTGTGAAAATTTAATCTATGACTTTCAGAAATCAGATACAGAAATAAAAAAACATATATATATTTTAAAATAAGTATTGAAAACAAATCAAATGATGTGTGTTGTAAATGGCATGCATTATTTATAGAATCGATTACAATCAGAAGTATTACATATGCACATGTATCAATTATGCTAAATAGATTTCAGATATTTAATGACTAAAGACTCATAGCTGCCTCAGAACTAATTATAAAATGAATAAGCTATTATCCATCTTCCTAGATGTTTCTGAAATGTCTTTGAATATTTAGCATTGTTTTGAGCAAGATGTTGTATTAGTTTTAGACATTTGGCAGCAAATTAAATGTATTAATCACATTTATTTGCATTCATTTTTTCACTATCATGCCTAGAATAATTCAATTCTAGAAGGATTATCTAAAGGAATTTTTGTAGTACGACTGAAACATTATGAGCTTCCAGTCCTGTTGAAATAGTAGTGCCTTGAAAATTTTAGCAACTTTTCTTATTCTACATGCATGTTTTGTTCATATTTCAGATGATGCAAACTTGGACCATAATAAATAATAATTAAAACAAGGTAATTTTTTCCCAAGTATCAGGAGAAAATACAGACAACTCTTCTTTAAAATATGAAGTTGGTGTTTCTGTTCACCTATTA
The DNA here is from genome assembly GCF_029281585.2 of Gorilla gorilla gorilla. NCBI lineage: Eukaryota > Metazoa > Chordata > Mammalia > Primates > Hominidae > Gorilla > Gorilla gorilla. The sequence goes on along the minus strand of NC_073227.2, from coordinate 38,744,403 downwards.
AATATAAAGTTGTTGCTTTAAAAAAATAGTATTAAAAAGGAAGTGTTTCCATCATTTCCTTCTTTGTATTCCTGTGATCAGTATGAGGAGGTCATGGTATGTGGTGGTTAAAAATGCCTGCTTTGTTCATGGTGTCTGACATATTTTATGTGCTCAATGAAAATTTATTGATGAATGGATTCAAATTCTCTTTCACTTTTTGTCTTCATGTACTTGGGCAAGTACTTAGTGTCTCTAAGCCCCATTTTCCCTTGGAAAATGGGAATAATCCCTGTCATTATTAAATGATAGATTTGGGATATGCTTAGACTTCTTAATTACGTTCCCTCTTACCAGTTCCCTGTGGTCCTAGACCCTCCTTTTACCATGTACCCTGAAAGCAGGGAACTTCTGTATGGAGAAGCCTCTGTATCTAATGTGTTTGCTGGATGTAAATAACTTGGTAGTAACTGGCTACAAACCATTCTTATATAAATGTCCCTCTCTTCAAAGTGTTAATTATTCCTGGCACTTCATGAAATTAGACATATTCTGACTGTAAACCTCCTCTCCAGAGCTTGTTGTGAGAAATTGCTTAGGACTAAACTAGACCAAGCTGCTAGAGGTGCTCTGTGGAAGACACAGAAGGCCTAGCTGGTTGATTTGTTTCAAGACAGTTATCTGAAGTTCATGCCAAGAATGTAACAATCTAGCTGCCATGCCATGTATGTTGCCTAATTTATACAATGATGAACAGCATTTTATTGTTCATACAGAGATTTCTTAATCCTGTTGTTGAATATCAGATATTTTCCTTCATGGGAAGCTAAAGTTGCCATGACAAATGGTGAACTAAGGTCAGATACAGGAAATTTTGGTAATTTTCTCTTTTCCAATATCATTTATATTAAAATTTTCATGCAATTGTGAGTAATAAAATACTAAAGTAGTGAAAATATTTCAATATATTAAAAGTTTCAGTAGTTCAATTTATTATTGAAGTATTATTATATATTGAAGTTTCAGCATTTCAATTTAAAAACTGTGATACACTTACCTGTTAAATTTTTTTTCTGAAAAATGTCAACATTTAGGACTTTTAAAAAACAAGGCAGATTCTTATTAATTGTTTCTAAATTGTGTAGGTTCCTTCCACTCACTGTACTTTGCTACCTGGTTCTATGAGAAAGTCCATTTTTCCAAAGATGCTTGACTTCCATGCTCTTCACATAAAATTGCTGTTTTTAAAATTCTTAAAAATATGTTAAGTACATTTATTATTCTGTCCTCAGGATGCTAATAAAGACATACCTGAGACTGGGTAATTTGTAAAGGAAAGAGGTTTAATTGACTAATAGTTGTTCATGGCTTGGGAGGCCTCACAATCATGGAGGAAGGCCAAATGAGGAGTAGAGGCACATCTTACACGGTGGCAGGCAAGAGAGCATGTGGAGAGGAACTCCTCTTTATAAAACCATCAGATCTCATGTGACTTATTCAATATCATGCCAACAGCATGGGAAAGACCTGCCCCCATGATTAAATTACCTCCCACCGGGTCCCTCCTGCAACTTGTGGGAATTACGGGAGCTACAATTCAAGATGAGATTTTGGTGGGAACATAGCCACACCATATCAGTATAGTACCAGGCAGATAGCAAATGCCCATTACATAGATACTTTATTATGTATCATGGATAAGGCAAAAGGCCAGGGTTAAGATTTTAATTGGATGGTATGAACAGAATTTGTTTTCATAGGCAGTTAATTGACTAAAGTGGAGATGTACACAAAAATACTTGAATAAAAGGAACCCATCTGATTCTCCTGACATTGTGTGGTTTCTGTGTGGCTTTGGAAGTCACTCCAAATTTTCTGATTTCATCTTATCTTTGTAAGTAATGGAGGAACTCAATGCTGTTGGATGAAATTGCCCACACAGAATTGAAGGCCTTACTCAGAAATACGGTTTTCCTTTAAAGTAAAGACACTTCTTCCCTGCATATAAACATGAGCTCAGCAATTACCAGCAAACGTAAATAACCAGCTGTCACTTATTGTGGGGATAATTGTAGGTACTTGATCCTTCCTAATTAAAAATTTGTTCTGAAATACATATCTGTCTTTGTATATGAGAATCACATATCTCTGAGAGGAGATAACTTGTTCAAAGTCACATTTTGGGAGGCAGAGTAGAGAACTGAACCAGGCTCAGTGCAGTCAAAGCCTATGCTTTTTTCTTATGGTGCTATCCTGCATGTCTTACTCTTAGGTAATTCTTACAGTACATATTGGATTCCCTTTTGTTGACTCATTGCAGAATGCCTCTGAATAAAGAAGTTCTCTATAGAGGTCCACATGATTTTTTTCAATGCCATATCATGGATACAAATCAAGGGAATGGAGATTTTTTTTTTTCTCTCCTTGATACCAGGTGAAGCCAAAGAAAGGGTTAAAACGTCTTGGATCAAATATTGCTAGTTTAGCAGAAAGCTAATATCTTGAAAAATGAGAAAAAATTTCTAGAAATTATTTTTTTCTATATTTGTGCTTCAGTATTTTAGGATTATTTTAGTTTTTACTGTTTTGTTTGAATGTCCTCGAGGCCTCCTAACATCTTTCTAGATGTAGGCCAAGAACCAGCACCAAGGACGTTTCATGGGGACATTTGAGAAATGCAGACACGCAGGTCCCACCCAGACCTAGTGAATCAGCACCTGATTTTTTTTTTTTTCAAAATCCTTAGGTGATTCATAGGAACATTAAAGACTCTCTGTCTTAATATGCCATCAGAATGCTTTTAAAAAGCCTTGGAAACTAGAGAGTAAACACAAGCATTATGATCTCTCAAGGATCAACAATTCTATTTTGATATGCTTATACTTCCTAATGGGAACAGAAGCATTTCATAAATAATCAATCATCTGTCAGGCCCACTCTGGTTCCCAGCCTCAGTAACTGGTCTTCTTACAACTGATGTCACTTGTCCATCTGTAGCACTCCCTTAACTTGCTTCTGAATTTCTGGAATAAACCCTTATCTAACAAAAGAGCAACTTTGTATTCTCTGGTTCATCCTCAAGTCATCTCTAGTTTTCTCCTCGTTCCTGTAGTTTGTATAATTTGGCTTGTCTCTTGTTTACTGTTCCTGTATCTTCAGATTAATAAAGACTCACATAATGCATCTTTCTCTCTCAAGATTACATTTCCCATCTTTCCGTTGTTTTTTTCTTTCTTTTGAGATGGAGTCTTGCTGTGTCGCCCAGGCTGGAGTACAGTGGCGCGATCTCAGCTCACTGCAACCTCTGCCTCCCAGGTTTAAGTGATTCCCCTGTCTCAGCCTCCCAAGTAGCTGGGATTGCAGGTGTGTGCCACCACAGCCGGCTAATTTTTGTATTTTTAGTAGAGACCGGGTTTCTCCATGTTGGTCTGGCTGGTCTCGAACTCCTGACCTCGTGATCCACCTGCCTCTGCCTCCCAAAGTGCTGGGATTACAAGCTGGAGCCACAGCACCTGGCCCCTTCTTTTTTTTTTTTTTTTTTTTTTTGGTCTGGTTGTTGGTACCTGTGCACCTGTTGGCCTGCCAATAGTTTGCGTCTTGGATTTTCTGATGTCACCTTTCAGCTGTGTATTTTTCCATTTTCACATTGCTATGAAGAAGTACCTGAGACTCAAGAATGTATAAGAAAAAGAGGTATAATTGGCTCATGATTCTGCAGGCTGTACAGTAAGCATGGCAGCTTCTAGGGAGGCATCAGGAAGATTTTACAATCTTGGTGGAAGGCAAAGGGGAAGCAAGCTTGTCTTACGTGGCCAGAGCAGGAGGAAGGTGAGGAGAAGGTGCCACATACTTTTAAAGAACACTTTTAAGAACTAGCTATTGAGACCAAGAGGGATGATGCTAAACCATTAGAAAATGCCCCCCCGATCCTATCACCACACCACCAGGTCCCATTTCCAGCCCTGGGGATTACAATTCAACATGAGACTTGGGCAGAGACACGGACGCACACCATATCATTTAACCTCTGGCCCTTCTCAAATCTCATGTCCTTCTCACATTGCAAAATACAATCATGCCTTCCCAACAGTCCCCCAAAGTCTTAACTCGTTTCAGCATTAACTCAAAAGTCCAAAGTCTAAAGTCTCTTCTGAGACAAGGCTAATCCCTTCCTCATATGAGCCTGTGAAACCAAAAGCAAGTTAGTTACTTCCAAGATACAATGGGGGTACAAGCATTGGGTAAATATTCCCATTCCGAAAGGGAGAAATTGGCCACAAGAAAGGGGCTACAAGTCCTGTGAAAGTTGAAAACCCAGAGGGCAGTCAATAAATATTAAAGCTCCAAAATAATCTCTTTTGACTCCACGTCTTAACACCCAAGACACACTAATACAAGGGGTAGGCTCCCAAGGCCTTGGGCAGCTCTGCCCCTATTGCTTTGCAGAGGGTCAGCCCCCATGGCCCCTTCTCCCTTTTAGAATGGGAATATTTACCCAATGCCTGTACTTTCATTGTATCTTGGAAGTAACTAACTTGTTTCTGATTTTACAGGCTCATACGCAGAAGGATTAGCCTTGTCTCAGATGATACTTTGGACTTTAGACTTTTGAGTTAATGCTGAAATGAGTTAAGACTTTGGGGGACTGTTGAGAAGGCATAATTCTATTTTGCAATATGAAAAGGACATGAGATTTGGGACAGGCCAGTGGTGGAATTATATGGTTTGAATCTGTGTCCCTGCCCAAATCTCATGGTGAATTGTAGTCCCCAGTGTTGGAGGTGGGACTTGGTGGGAGGTGATTGGATCATGGGGACATTTTGGAATGGTTTAGCACTGTCCCATTTGGTTGCAATAGTGACTTCTCCTGAGATCTGGTTGTTTAAAAGTGTATGGCGCCTCTCCCCTCTTTCTCTTCCTCCTGCTCTGGCCATGTAAGAAAAGGCTGCTTCCCCTTTGCCTTCCACCATGATTGTAAAGTCTCCCTGAGGCCTCCCCAGAAGCAGATGTTACCATGCTTCCTGTACAGTCTGTGGAATCATGAACAAATTAAACCTGTTTTCTTTGTATATTACCAAATCTCAGGCATTTAGCAGTGTGAGAAGTGACTAATGCAACCTGCATTGCCGTGCTCTTGCCTGCTCCGACATCCTATTACTTCACTTTAATAGCAATATCTCAAATCTATGCTGTCTAGTCCTTGTGGTAAGGACTCATTTAGCTTTATTCTTTGCCCCTTCAACTCCACATCTTTTCAAGGCTGACACTGGAGGCATATTTTCTTTCCTGGAGGGTGATTCAAAATCCAAATTCTAGAGAATTCGTGTCTCACTTTACATGACTAGGAGCTCCAAAACTTGGCAATATGGCCCAATCAGAATAACAAACATAGATAAGCCTGTAAAAAATCTTTTGTTTTGGATATCATTTTAAAAACATATAGATTAACTATGAATTTGTAAAACCTGCATGTCTGTCTTTCCCATAGCTATGTTCTGTCAGTTTTCAATGAAGAAGAGTATGATTTTCAAAACTACTGAACTTAAAAAATGTGGTAAGTTGGGCCATTTTCACATTTTCTTCAGAATCCACTAACAGCAGAGAGATTATTAATTCATCATGTGAAATGAAAGTTTTGGCAAAAATAAAATCCATGAAACTTTAGAAAACAAATGCTAAAGTTTATTCAGAATATTATTCCGAAAAAGATAAAGATTTGGCATTAGCTTAGCTATTTGAAATTAAAAAAATAAAACCAACCTAAATCTATGCTGCTTGGTCCTTTTCCTGGCCCAGCATTATTACCAATCTTCAGGATATCTTACTTGTGTCTAGAGTGTCTAGTTTTGAGGACTTGTGTCTAGAGTGAGGACAGAGCACCAGATTTACCTAGAAATCTCCTTCTCTGTCTGACTTTTCCTCTGCTCTGTGCTTTAGCACTACCTACCTTGCTACCTGAGGTCTAATATGCCTGGAACAAACTCATTCATTTTTCTTGTCATGTTACATTCAGTCAGTTCTATCATCAGCATCCCCTGTTAGAATTTACGAAATCCTCTTTTTTCACCAAAAATTCTAATTGTCACTTTGATTAGCATAAAACTATATTGCCATAATCTCTTTTTTATTGGCTTCCCAGTGTCCATTTGTTCTTTCTCCAATAGTTTGTGTATGACTTTCAGATCACTTGAAATGCCTTCTGCTCCCAATATGGCCATTTACTTAGTGAACATATCCAACTTCCAAAAAGAAAAAAAAAAAACACGTGGTTTAAATTTCTCTATTCTGTCATTTTAAAAGAAACTTTTAGTATTAAAGATTTGTACTGTCTGTATACACATATTATATATGTTAACACAATGTATGCACAAATAATTATGTATGTGCATAATATTTATATAAATATATAATATATACATGTTAGTGTTGTATATATGTATCTGTCTAGACACACATATATGGGAAAACACCAATAAGTAGTCAGATCAATGCATTTTCATAAACTGAATACCCTTGAGTAACACTTCAGTTCCCAGATTAAAGAAGAGAACATATCTACCATATCTTTTAACTTCGTACTAAGGTAAAGACATTATTCAGAGTGCTCTTGTTATCATGTTCTTATGATCATCAGTCAGAATGGGCTAGGTCATGCTGCAGTAATAAACAATGCCAATCCTCAAAGCCCTATTTATTGCATTCTTATTGTATATTAAATATTGTGTTTAGCACTATAAGTTAAACAGCTTAAATAAGAGATGTGAATTTGACTCAAGTGGTATAAAATCACACTGGAAGATATGTAAGGTTTTTGCTGAAGAGGCTGTTTTTCCCAATTTGTTTGAACTATACTACCAAAATGGCATTCAAGGCTTGTACCACAGGTTTCGGCCCACCCTTGAAGTAACTCTCTTATGTCTACATGATTGCAAGATCAGTGGAAACTATTTCCATTATGTCCTAAAATTTTTTGTGTGTCATATCCAAAAATTTTTTGCCACACCTCAGTTATAATAATTTGCTTCTATGTTTTCTAGATATTGTATAGATTTAGATTTTATAATTATATCTATGATTTATTCTAAGTTAAATTTAATTTATGCTATGAGACATTAATCAAAGATTTTATGTTTATATGGATATTTAATTGTTCTAGTATTATTTGTAGCAAAGATGTATCATTTCCCACTGAATTTCCTTTTGCAGTGTTGTCAAAAATAATTTTCCATATACATTTGGATCTATTTCTGAACTGTATTCTGTTTTATTTTTAAATCTGTCTATCTTTATGCCCAAGTCACAACTTTGTAATTACTATAGTTTTATAATAATTATTGAAACTAGATAGTGCTAGTCCATCAATTTTTTTCTTTGACAAGATTTTTGGCTGTTATAGGTACTTTACATTTCCATGTGAATATTAGAATCAGTTTGTCAATTTCTGAAAAAAAAATCCTGCAGTGATTTTAATTGGGATTACATGGAGGAAAATTGATATCTTAACAATTTTAAATCTTATGAACTATATGTCTTCATTTATGTGGTCTCTAGTTTATGTCTACCATGTTTCCTCATAGTCACATTACTGATATAGCACATTTTTTGTCAGGTTTATGCTAAAGTATTTCATTGTTTTTGATTATGATAAAAATGGTATTTTTATAAAGGTCATACAAATAGGAAGAGAGGAAGTCAAACATCGCTGTTTGCAGATTACATCTAACACCAGTCAGAATGCTGTTATCAAAAAGTAAAAAAAATAACAGATGCTGGCGATGTTGTGGAGAAAAGGGAATGCTTATACACTGTTGGTGGGAGTGTAAATTAGTTCAGCTGTTGTAAAAGACAGTGTGGTGATTCCTCAAAGACCTAGAGACAGAAATCATTCAACACAGTTGAGTATATACCCAAAGGAATATAAATCACTCTATTATAAAGACCCATGCACACATATGTTCATTGCAGCCCTATTCACAATAGCAAAGACATGGAATCAACCTAAATGTCCATCAATGACAGACTTGATAAAGAAAATGTGGCACATATACATCATGAAATACTATGCAGCCATAAAAAAGAATGAGATCATGTCCATTGCATGGACATGGATAGAGCTGGAGGCCATGATCATTGGCAAACTAACACAGGAACAGAAAACCAAATACTGCATGTTCTCACTCATAAGTGGAAGCTAAATGGTTAGAACACATGGACACATAGAGGGGAACAACACACACTGCAGCTTATCCGAGTGTGCAGGGTGGAAGGAGGGAAGAGGATCAGAAACAGTAACTAATGGGTATTAAGCTTAACACCTAGGTGATGAAATAATTTGTACAACAAACTCCCATGACATAAATTTACCTATGTAACAAACCTGCACATGTATCTCTGAACTTAAAATAAAAGTCAAGAAAATAAAGAGTGTGGTTCAAAATATGTAATATTTTTAAAACTTTCAAATCCTTTTTTGGTTGTATTATTTAAGTGGGTGATTTAGGGTTCCTGGTACAATCTTAACTTATCACACAGTCAAATCATATTTTACTACTCAGATTGTATACAAGTCTTAGAGCCGTACATTTCCATTTCTATCTCTTTCCACCACCTGCCTTCTCAGACAAAACAAAGCAAAACAAACACAAAAATCAAACAAATCCTTACTTTTTTGGTAGAGTACTTGACTTTCATTCATTGATGGTGGTTTTGAACTTCTCACCTCAAGAACTATGAAAGAATAAATTTGTGTTGTTTTAAGCTATAACTTTTGGAGTGATTTATTAAAGCGGAAATAGGAAGCTAATACACTTCTCAAATCTCAGGGCTCATCATCTTTTGTTGGCTAATGACTTAAAAAAATTGTATTATATATTGTGTTTGTTTGCTTTTGGCTATTCCAGGTTGGAAGATAAGTCTGATCTCTGTTACTCCATCTGAACTAAAACTAAAAATCCTAATATGATTTTTTAAAAAAAAAAATTGGGGGGAACTGTAAAGAAACAATTATTTAATTTCCTTAAGACTCATGCATGGAGTTTCTTGTTTTATGGATCAAAGTTATTATTCTTCAGTGTATAAATTTTATGCAATTGATGACTTGAAGGTAGGAAACATGAGTGGTATAAAGATGGTGTCTCCTCTTAATAGTAAAAAAGAAAGTAATTTATACTGCTGTTTGGTGGAGGTAGCATAGTACAGTGTTAAGAAAAACAGCTTCGCAGTTAGATCTCAGTTTACTTTTTTATTTTACTCCTTTCTACTTTGTGTTTGAGGCAAAGTGTTACCTACTCTGAGCCGTCATTCTGTTATCTACAAGACAAAGGTAATGTTCTGATGATTATTGCAAAAAAAGTTTTTTGATTTATTATCTCTTCTAATGAAAGAGTGAAACTTTAGATAATGCAGAAATTCTAGGACCAGGCTACTATTGCCTCTTAAAAAATGGTTAGAGTTGGAGAAGAAGGGTTTAGATGCTTGGTTAGTAGCTAGGGGCTTTTGGATAAAAACTGAAGTGCTAAGGAAGCAATTGTAAATTTCCATATGGTAAGTGATATTTTTATAGTTAAAGCTGAGACTTGTACTGTCTGTAAGAATTTTTCAAATTGAGACTATCCTTTAGTCTCAAGAGTGAGCTAAAACTGAGCCAAAACTGAGGGCCAAAATTCTTTTGTTCCAAGGAAAATACTTTGAATGATCTGGTTAATTAACTTCAAAGCAAATCCCAAAACATTTGGTCTGATTCAGCCCCCTGATGGAGCCACCCTCTCCCAAGTGAGCTCTAGGCCTTACATAAAAGGAAAACAGCACTTACTGAATGCCTACCATTTACAATTTTAGCCCTTAAACCACATAACTTCACAAACCCCACAGCTTTCATCATGGGTGTTCTTCTCCCATCCTCTGACTCAGCTCTACCCTCTTGCCTCTTCTCCACTGCTTTTTATCTTGTTTGCCTCTGTCATTCCACACATGTTGATTTTTGATAACTGCCTGCCTACATCTGGTCCAGGGACTTCTCCTGTTTGTTAGAACCTTCCTGAACTCAAGGAACAAAAAGGTTACATTACAGAATAAAATAAACTGAAATTTTATGTTATATAACTCTTCTAGGATATAAAATTTTTTTATATTATAATTTATATTATCCTGACCTAGAGGTAGGCTACCCAGTTTGAAACCTTGCCCACTATTTCCTAACTGTGTCTCCATAGGAAAGCGACTTAATTTTTCTTAGCTCCCTTATATGTAAACAGAGACAATAATGGCACCTCTTTCGTTAGGTACCTATAAGAATTAAATGACTAACATATGTAAAAGCACTTAAAACTGTGATGCATGAAAAGCACAAGATAAATTAATAATCATTCATATTTCAAAATGTATGAAAATATATTATGGTAATTAATGACTACTAATGATGTTATTCTACTGATAAATATATTAATTACCTGGTTTTTATAACATTGCCAGTTAATATTTAAAATACTTCCTTCCTGTAAGTATTTTAAAATACTTCCTTCCTGTAAGTATTTTAAAATACTTCCTTCCTGTAAGTATTTTAAAATACTTCCTTCCTGTAAGTATTTTAAAATACTTCCTTCCTGTAAGTATTTTAAAATACTTCCTTCCTGTAAGTATTTTAAAATACTTCCTTCCTGTAAGTATTTTAAAATACTTCCTTCCTGTAAGTATTTTAAAATACTTCCTTCCTGTAAGTATTTTAAAATACTTCCTTCCTGTAAGTATTTTAAAATACTTCCTTCCTGTAAGTATTTTAAAATACTTCCTTCCTGTAAGTATTTTAAAATACTTCCTTCCTGTAAGTATTTTAAAATACTTCCTGTAATATTTAAAATACTTACCGTGCCTCCTAAGTAACATATACTAAGGGAAACATGACGATTTCATCCCATTGATTATTTCACTTATATATATTCCACATTAGAACTTGGCTACCAAATATAAATCCATTGGGAAATAAAGACAAAGTTGGAAATCTTCTGCTGATTTAAAAATACACAAAACACCTAAATTTTGGATTATTTCTTTTTTCTCTAGAAAGCCTATGTGTTTTGCTAATATAATCTTATGTTTTGATACACCATCAGAGGCATCAGAATTATAGACCTAGCAATTGTTACTGAACTGCTTTTGCAAACTCAATGCCCTATTTTACAGACAGGTAAGGAATCAGGTAACTCATAGCTTTGCGGACATGGTTTTATATGGTTTAATCTATTAGGGCAGAAGTTAATAGGGAGGAGGAAATGAGCTGTTATCTAACAGCTTTAACGTTTCAGTTGTGCAAGATGAAAACGTTCTAGAGATCTGCTGTACAACATTGTGCCTACGGTTAATAATATTGTATTGTACACTTAAAATTTGTCAAGAAGGTAGATCTCATGTTACATGTTCTTAACCACAATAGGCTATGTAAGGAGTGTGGATTGCTTATTTGTAAACGAATATCCCAAGCACGATCTAGACTTCTTTATAATATAATATACCCACAAATCATTTAGGGAGCTTGTGAAAGTACGGATTCTGAATCTGGTCTTCAGTGTGGCCTGAAGATTCTGCAATTATAGCAAGGTCCCAGGTGGCCTATCAATGCTGCTCTTTCTTGAACCACGCTATGAGCAGCAAGGTTTTAAGATATGGGGGACTGCAGCAAGGATAGGCTAAAAACTAAAGCACATTAGATATTTTGAGGTCCACTATTGGTCCCCAAGTGCATCTTCTGCAGAAACTTGAGATGAACGTATTGTGTGGTTTTGAGATTTTTAATAAATTGTAATACTAAAATGTGCCTCCTGCATAATATATACTAAGGGAAACGTGATGATTTCATCCCATTGATTATTTCACTTATATATATTCCACATTAGAACTTGGCTACCAAATATATGTTCATTAGGAAATAAAGACCAATTCATTAGGAAATCTGCTGATTTATGTGTGGACATAACATAAACACAACCATTTGAAAATTTGATCATTTAAAAAATCATTAAAATAATTAAGTTGCCTATAGAATACCAAAAGTTTATATGCCCTACTTCTTCCCTAACCCCTTGTCAAAATAGTTATAATCAACAGATCTATAGACATAGATAATAATATGTTCACACACATATTGCCTTAAAAAACAAATAAACAAATATTGGCTGAGGAACAATCTGAATCCAAGGCAAATTTCTGAAAATTTAAATACAATAGCAATGATTAGAGAACAGCAAATCATTGATATTGGAACATGTATTGTAAGGCAAAAATTTTAAAGAAAAATGAATAATTTTTAATTATTGTTTATTTTTAAAGGAAAACATAAAGGTGTCAAAATATTCTATAGAAGAAAATCAAATAAATGTTCCTTGGTAGTTTAATTCCAAGAAAAATTACTTTTGAAAATTTAATTCTCTCATCTCTTTAAAGAATAGTTAGAATAGTTTGTTATTTACCTCATGCGTGCAAGCATTCTACTTCTGAGAGATCTTGTTTTTTTTTTTTTTTTTTTTTTTTTTTTTTTTTGGATGTAGTCTCGCTCTGTCGCTGGGCTGGAGTGCAGTGGTGCCATCTTGGCTCACTGCAATCTCCGTCTCCCCGGTTCTAGCAATTCTCTTGCCTCAGCCTCCCGAGTAGCTGGGACTACAGGTGCCCGCCACCACACTCAGCTAATTTTTGTATTTTTAGTAGAGACAGGGTTTCACCATGTTGGCCAGAATGTTCTCGATCTCCTGACCTCATGCACCGCCTGCCTCGGCCTCCCAAAGTGCTGGGATTCCAGGCGTGAGCCACCGCGCCCAGTGGGGATCTTGTTTTAATCTAGCTCACATTGGTCTGGGCATCTACTGCTTATCAGTCTCTATTATGCTTGAAGGTTAAGATATTGTGCCCTAAATGACACACTGGCTACCATTCACAATGCTATGCACTAATACAGATTTATTTTTCATAAAAGATTTGAGCCCAAATAAAACAATATTGGATAGCTTTGCTTCTTCAAAAAGGCGCTTTGCTTTTCCCACAATTTCCTTTAATTTCTTTGATTGTTATTTCTAATTACTAGAGAATTTTACATTTGGGTCCCACTACCTTATAAAGCTGTTATCTCGTGAAGTGTTTATGACAGGGTTGGATGTTACCATGGAAATAATTGTGCTACTACACATTCTACATTCTGATTTTGATGTAATATTAAGATGATTATGGATTATAGTTGTTCAAATTTTAAAGATTTAGTAATACGATGACAAGGAATACAATTTTGAACATTTAAAGGTTAACAGATTTATGTTACAGTGTGAACATGTTAAGTGTTCTTTTTCTCTGTTATGAATATATTCATTAGGGGGAATAATACAGTTTAATAACCTTTAAATATATGAAGCTATCATTTTATTACCAATTAAGTAAAAAATGATTCCTTCAATGAGCGAAGATTTGTTTTACTATCCTTATAAATGGAATTAATTAGGTCCAATAAGTATAAAGTCACTTGCCGTCTTAATAAAATCCATATTCTTGATCGTACTAAACCAGCCACTTTCCAGATACCTCTAATTCATTTAGTGTGCATTCATTTTGCTTCTAACAAGTGCTTGAAAGATATAAGTGACTACAATGGGTGTGATTTCTCCATATTTTATTTATTTATAAGTTAGAGATCTGGTTATGAAGATACAGAATAGGAACTGGTCATTGCTGTGCTTATTTCATTAAAATGTTGTATTTTGGCTCCAAAAAGAAAGATACTATCAATACAAAATAGCAGAAATCCCAGCGAGTTAGGCAAATTCTAGCTCTTAGATATTAGGTTGCTTTCCCATATGTTATTTTTGGAGTGATGAAAGGCTTTTTAGTAGCTCTTTTCAGAAATATTGTTTTGACTTGCTTCGTTATTTCATTCAGCCTGCTAAAACATCACATCCTGAGAGAAGATCTGAACACACTGTGTAAAATAATAGTTCCTAACCCTTGGTACTTATTCTGTGGTATTTTTTTTTCAGAGCACCAATTATCACTTGGAATTGTATATCCTTTATTTAAAAACTGAGATATAGTTGTGATATTCCAATGCACTCACTAGTCTATAATTTTCATGAAGGCAGGAGCCTGATTTACTTTACTCATTGCTGATCGTAGCATCTTGAACAATATCTGGTATAGCATGTGCTCAACAAAAATGTTTTCTTGGGTGAATAAAGGAATACATTACCCACTGTGAGTACTGCCCAAGGGCAAAGCATGCAGATTACATATTTGATACCAACAGTTACACCGATTCAGAGTAGTCAGTTGTTTTTGAAAACACAGCAAAGTGGGGAAGGGGCAAGTCAACTGCTTGAAACACAGATGGGCTCACCTTATCCTCAGGAGTCTGTCTTTATATTTAATTTCTTGATTTCTACTTTTCCTTGCTTTACATATTTTTCCTTACACGCTACTATTTTCTTTGTAATTCAGAATGAGTTGATAAATAGTGTGAGAGATAAAAACCAAAATAAATGAATCTTTATTGTACAACTGCTAAAATTTTCACGAATGGCTAACAAGAAGTGAGAGAAACAGATAAGAGGACTTGGGCAGGGAACCTTTAGTTGTTATTTCTTCACACAATATGTAACATTTGGGAAACAGATTTAGTAATCTGTCTTGTTGTTCATATTGAAATAATTTTTGCCACAAACAGATGAACTTCAGATGAACTTTAGTTTTAAATATTATTTAACATTTCTCGAAAGAGACTTTTTTTAATACAATGTCCTTGCTGTGCAAATGGAAACGCATAACAATTCCACTAGGACAAAATTCTAAAGGAAAAACAAATTGAAGTAGAGAACGATCTTCTTGGATTTGTTTTTCTTTATTTACGTTTCTGTCCATACACCACGCCATTGCTCATATGCCTCTGGGCACTGTTAGAAATGATCAAGACAATATTAACAATTGATCTTCCACATCTAACTCAAGATAAAAGCCAAACTAAATCAATAATTTCACCATTGTACAGCACTTTGCTGTAATTTACTTCTAGGGTAATTTACTGTGTATGTGCATGAATGATCGAGAATTTTATCCCCAAGAGTGTCTTCAACTCAGCCTTAAGGCAATGTTGCAAAAAAATCATTCTACTCACTCTCATATTTTATCTGCCCCGAGCAGCTATACTTTTGGATATACTCAATACAATTAATTTCTGCACATTTCAGAGAAGGGAATGTGGTTCCACAGGTGTCATTTGTATTTCTATACTAACTTATAAACTTAGGGCATTGTATTAGGTTTACAGAAAACGCAACGTGAGAAAATCACTTTACAATCAGTGGGAGACTCCTAGGGGGTAGATTATTTCCTAGGAATAAATGTGTGACTGTGTGAGAGAGATAGGATCAGGGCTGAAAACTCGCTTGTTCATTTCACCATGCCTCAGCTAAATGACTAAGCAGTGTGGTGAGAATATGGAAAGAGGAATTCCATTAAGACAGTCTCCAGGGGGTTTAGACAAAGAATCTTGTGATTACATGATGGGCTCATCCATGCCCTGTCGTTTTGAACTGAATTGGCCATTCAAGGACAGATCTTAATTTTTCTTGGTTGTTAGAGTAATAATAACTTGCTCTCTACAAAATACAAATAAAAGCATAACATTTAAACAAACAAAAATGAAAACTTCATAAATCCGAATTTTCTAAAACGAATTTTTTTTTTATGGAATGAATCCAAATTCTAAAGCTGCATCAAAAACATGAGTGTTGTTTGTGACAAGGTCCCAAGTGGATGGGACAAGGGACTATTAGCCATGAATGGTTCTTTTTCTATCTCAGACTAATTAAGTAACATTAAGCAAGTCATTGGACATCTCAGTGTTTCCAGAGTCTCCTGGTGTGTAAAATGGAGATGTTCCCTATTCTAAAGCACAGTTAAAGTGCTAAAGTGATAAAATGGTATTGTGGATATGAAAGGGCTTGGAAGGGCCATGCCAGTGTTTTGCAAATAAAACTATCAATAAAGATGTCCATATATATATATATAATATAATATATAATATTATATGGTATGTTTGTATATAATATGTATATTATATTCTACATTTTTATCCAGTTTATTAAGCAATTTAGGGAAAATGCTAAGATGGAGTATTAAAGAACTATAGCTAGGAAACAGGTTGATTGTAAGAATTACTATAAACTCAACCAAACTTTGGTCAGTTTGGTCATTTGCTATTATTGTGTGATTTTTTTTTTTTTTTACTAAATATAGATAGATCGCTTATATTATAGATGTGTGGAGGCTTAGGTTCTTAACTCCTAAACTTACTACCAAGTGGTAATAAATGCAAATCTCAAATTCATTCTACCATATACAACAAGTAAACAACTAGAGCACACACATGCTTTTATAAAGCCTCAGCTTGCTAAACTTTCAGGAACGTTTGATTGTATCTTTCTTAAAGCATCGTCAAGATACGTGCAACAATATTCTAACAAAATTTGATTTATGAATGAGGTTATACAATCTGCCTGTAACTTTTCTGGACAGAGGATCTATCAGACCACTAAACTTTAAATGCTATACCTTCTTCATACAAATAAGGAAGTATCTATATAATATTTATTGCTGTTTCACATATTTTAATTTCATCCTACCAGTGAATATCATCTCTGATACCAGTATCAGAACAAAGGTTCTGTTGGAAGCTGGATGAGAGATAAAGGTAATTGAAACAGTAGCATCCCTGAATATGGGTTTAACACTTGAACATTTCAGATGAAAACCAAGCACCCATGAAGAGCTATTTCTGACTGAAAGTCTTCAGATTAGTAAGTACCAATGGGGTGTAGATTAAAACAAATTTACACTTTCTCGTCATTTTGCCCATTCAGAAAGATTTTAAAGTAAATTGCTGGCAGTATAAGAGCCCTATGTGCAAATTTATCAGTATATTTCTTGAATTCTTGGTTCTAATCAGAATATTGCTCAGTCACCGAGTTCTAATATGGTCAGTTATTCTATGATGCTTGTTTAGAAGATGTAAATTTATTCCAATGTGTTTGACATGCTAGGGAACAATTTGAGTGTAACATTAATTTTGCATTTATTTATGGGCAATTTCATCCCTGAGAAACTCTAAGTGAATACGGGAAACTGTCCCCGGTGAACTGAGCCTGGTAGGATTCACAAACTACGCACATGTAACACACTCCTTAGATCATCACAGCATGTGTGATGAGCCACACCTGTCCACATGTGGTATGTAACTTTCAGGTAACACTTCCACCACCTCCTGATAGGCAAACTTTCTTTTCAAATAAAATGCCACATTAATTGCAGGATTTATGTATTTCCTAACCATGTAACATGAAAAATTTTGCTACTTTTTTTGGTTGCTATCATTTCTTAAATGTGTTACTGTTGAAGATTTCAAGTGTTGTTCATGACCAAATTTTCCATGGTTGAGTAGATTTTTTTAATGGTTTGATTTTGTTTAGCATAGTGATTCCTGAGATATGAGATTTAATTGCAGAACTGGCTGTATTTACAATGAAACTCCCCACATAGTGTTTTCAGATGTCTGCAGTACTGGCTAGAAGCACAAACAGCATATAGGCTACTTTTTGTAGAGTCTATGTAACTCTGTAACTACTTTTCCTTATTTTCGTAAGTAGTGGTGATTGGCCTAGGTAACTGGGTAAAGTGTGTTGAAAGTAGATAAAGATATTTCAGTGTGCTTCCAGATAAGCCATGGGATTATCTGGAAAAAAAAATAAGATGAGTTGGTTTTTAAAATTTTACTCGGAATTTCCCTTGATTGTTGGATTTATTTTCTCTCAGTCTTCATGTCTCAGAGTTTATATAATAAACTCTTGATATTAGTTGAGTAAATATACAAATATATGAACTGTATAGATACCTTCAAAAGAATAAGTAGAAATTCCCCCACAAAATACACTAGGGATATAGAGGCAGCATGGTCTGATGATGGTCAGCATGGTCTAATGATGACATCTACCAGGCACCAGCTGATATGAATCAACCAAAGTCATGGCACCCCTTGTTTAGTCAATAGAGATACTGGCTACTCATTTGTTGAAAACAGAACATGGGATTAGCTTTTTAATCTCACTAAAAGACCGTGTGTTGGCCCTAGACAAAGCAAAAATTTTATCATCAGGCTATTTCAGTTAAGAAAAATATTTTAAAATCATTTTCTCTTTCTTTCTTATATACATAATGACAGGACCAGAAAAACTAAAAATTTAACAAATATAATCTGAACTAATGTTAAACAAAATGTATAGAATCTGAAGATTTGTGGCAAGTTTTAATTTACTAAATAATAATGATATAACTGAATTTCACTGCTACATTCAAGTCCATCAGCCCAGAGAGCATCTCACATTCACTGTTTCTCAGTATGATTAGATCCAAGTGGGAATAACAGGAGACTTTCAATATTTTCTGGTCAATCAATTGCATTGTTTCAATGATATTTCTTTGGAGTATGTATGGGTTATTGTACCCATAGCCATGGAGCATTTGTAATATTATTCAAAATAAGGTTCACAGTGATATTCATTTCTAAGTAAAAAAGAATCCTGTTAAATAGAAGCCACACAATTAGAAAGCTTTGTCAGAATTTTCCATGTATGTATGGACCTTAATTATTCCTGCTTGAAAGATGAACCTGAGGTTCTGTCAAATCCTAAATTGCCTATTGAATTATCAGTATGAATTTGGAATAATCAGTATATTCATATTCTACTGAATGCAAATAATTTGAAAATATGTTCTACATAGATTATTTATATCAATGCTGAAACAGATCTTTCAGTGAAGCATAGCTGTTTGGAATAGAAACTCTCATAGCTTTAAGTCATTCAGACATGAATTAAAATCTTGGGGTTTTCCACTAGTTACAACTTCTATCATCTCATTTTACTGTTATAAGCCTCCGGTTATTCATATATGAAATGGTACACTCATGTTTACTTTACATGGTGATTACAAAATTAAATGAGATAACACTATATCAAATACCTGATGTATTTATTCTCAGTGCAAAGTATTGGTTTTCAGTCTCTTATTCTTCCCCTTCATTCTCTGACAATTTCAGTTTTAAATGACATTTTATGGGATATGTAATTCAGCAATTGATTTATAAAAATATTATTTTGTCGGGGTTTTGAAAGAATTGATGCTATCTTCTAAGTTATGTTGTAAAAAAATAAACAGGGTGGTAACTTTCTTCACTCTAACTTGATAATGTTAGTAATATGGAATATAGGCTTCAATAACTCTTCTAATTCAAATATAGCCGCAAAACTCTGATCAAAGCTCATCCTGTTTTTGGTATAACAATGGCTAGCATCAGAAAATTTCCCACAAGATCAGCAGAATTATATAGCTTCCTCCAATGGAACAAAAGCTTTATGTGGTTGATCATTCAGTAATTGTCCAGTGAAATTTGTAAATAATGAAATTCACTAGAAGGAGTTGAGAAGTCATCGTCATTTGGCTCTTATGATCAGTTTTACTTCTTCCTTTCTACACGTTGGCAACAATGTTTTGGGATATCAGAACGAGATTTCTGTGATTGATGTTTGTGTAGTGTCCACATGGGATGTTAGAACATTTTACTGGGGAACAGTGGGCCTACTTTAAAATCTGATTGATAGGTTTGCTTATGGAACACATGAAAATAAAATAATTATATGGGTCATATGGTCCATGTATAAATGATATGAAAAAAGATTCTGTGGTTCATAATAAAAGCATTAAGTTTGCAAAAATCTTAAAATCACAAACTCAACTTCTTAGAACAGTATTTTTTCCTTGAGGTTTTTTTTTTTTTTTTTTTTGACAAGAAGGCACCAGAATAAGTAAGATTCCTTGTTTTCTTTTACTTTATTTAAATTGTAAGGAGTAATGACATGGCATATTTATTAGCATATGTTCCTGTCAGTCATGTGGAAGACATAACATAAGCAAATTCTATTCTCATTTTCCTACAATTAGATATAATGAACCATGATGGTCTTTTTGATCAACTACACAGATTAAGTAACTTTACCTTAAAAATTTCATGAAGCCAGCTGTGTGAGTCCAATGTCTCTCATCTTCAATTTATTACCAAAAGTTGGTGGATTTAAATTACTTTACATAGAGATGTTTAATAATTTGAAACTATGTACCATATTGTAGATAATTTAAAACATTTCCTGAATTAATTAAGAGAGCTTCTTAAATTGTTTCAAGTTAATTTTTCAGTCCTGAGATATCCAGAAAATTTCTTTCAATTTACTTTGCAAACTCAAAATACTTCATGGACTCACAGTTTGGGGTTGAGGGATTTTCCAAAGAAGTGTGTCCTTAGAGTACTGCCCAGTCTTTGGGTGGAGATTCCTAGGAGGATAAACCTTTGAAGTAAGGATAAACTACAAATAGATGGGCTCTCACAGGGATGAACTCAGGTTTGAAAAAGTCTCAAATTGATTGGATTAAGGTCTTCTGAGATTGCTAGTGTCCATAGCACAGCTATGTAGATATGTATGTATATAGCTATGCAGCTATATAAGCTACATAGCACAGCTATGCAGCTATATAAGCTACATAGCACAGCTATGCAGCTATATAAGCTACATAGCACAGCTATGTAGATATGTATGTATGTATATAGCTATGTAGCTATATAAGGTAGATATAAGTACTCTTTTATGAACAAAATGTCACTATCTTAAATCATTCTTATAATTTATGTATAATGTCTAGTGTGCAATTAAAAATAAGACTAAAATTTAGGGAGGCAATGCTACAGCACTGAAAAGCAAGAGGAATAATAGATAGTAAAAGGAGACCTAGAGAGGACCTAGGTAATGGGAGAAATTCAGAGAAAATAATATAAATGATTACAGAAATTGAGATGGAGAAAGTATTTTAAGAAACATATAAAAATTCTTGAGGAATATAAATGGAAAAAATACTGTAACCCAACTTAAGAACTCAGTCAATGTGTTTAATAATAAATTAGTTATAGGTAAAGAAAATTGGTGAACAGGGAAATAGGTCTCAAGTGAACATTGAGACTGATATTTGAAAAGACCGAAAAAAAAAACAACAACAACAACAAACCACACAAAAGGTTAAAATAAGCATATGGATAAGATGACAATATATTCATGCTATTTAATGACAAGAATATGATCTGAGAAATTTGTCCTTAGGTGATTACTTCACTGTGAGAACATCATAGAGCGTACTTACACAAACCTAGATGGTATAGCCTACTACACACCTAGACTATGTAGTATAGACTATTGCTCCTAGACTACAAAGCTGTATGGAATGTTACTGAACTAAATATTATAATATGGCATTATAATCATATGAAACTACTAATGTATAAGTGATCTGTTCTTGACAGAAATGTCATTATGTGGTGCATAACCACAATTAATTTCTAAACTGGAAGGTTTGAGAGTAAAATTTGGTCACCAAATTAGTTCAAAAAATATATTATTTATAAACTTTGGTCAGTAAAACCAAGATACATCGTCATTCCATACATAGCATACATTTAAAAGGCCAAATATAAAGTGTATTTCAAGTCACAGAATGGGAAAATTAAGAAAATGGAGTGAATAAGTATTTGCAGAGATAACAGTATAGAATTTTCCAAAATTAATGAAATACATCAAGTCAAAATTTCACCAAGCCCTATGAAGCCCTTCAAAACCTGTCCAAACTCAAATTCACTTTTGGTATGAAAGATTAGGCTCCTAATAATAAATAAATCATCCAAATATATAACTATTTACTCTAAAATACAAAAACAACTGTCTCAGTGAACTAAAGCAGGAGAACTTTGCTAGAAGTATCCGATTTGGTGTGAGCTTTGCATTTCCTGGCTAAACTCTGCCATCTTCTAGGCTAGGGTATTCAAAAGAAGGAGACTTAGACATAGGGCCACAGGACAGCACAGAGGGAGCCCCATAAAGAAGTCAGAGAGAGTACATGCCCAGTTTAGTGCATAATCTCTGCATTGTATCTCCCTGACTTATGAACTGCTCATATGCAGGGTAGATGAAAACCTTTCTAAACTGTGATCCAAGCTGCTACACATTTTGGATGTGGCAAATTTGCAGTTTGAGCATTACCAAGTTAATTTTCAACAAAAACAAAAACAGTCTTTGAAACTATATAATGGAACCCAGAGCAATATAAAAGTACTCTTTCCAAGGTCATGAGAAGTGAATGGCACCCAGATGATGTTGGAGTCACCCTCCTCACTCATTCCTAGGCTGCTGCTGCAATGGTGCAAGAGTTGTGCCTGCCACATCTATGTATGCTTCAGGTTTCCAATTGCAGAGGGGCTGGTGGTTACCTCATTGATATTCACAATGTCTAGGATAAATATGCCAAATTCAACATAAAAAATATTAAAAGGTAAAAATAAAAGAAACTATGACCATTTCAATAGATGAAGAAAAAGCAAAAGTGCTTTTGTGCATTGAAAAATTCAACACACATTCATGATAAAATAAATTGGCAAATTAGGAGTAGTAGAGAACTTCATTAACCTAATGAGTGGCATATACGGAAAAGCCTTCAGGTAACATCATAAACTGTGATTTAAAAAAAAAAACAACAAACGAAGTGCTTTCCTTCTAAGATTGAGAAAAAAGCATGAATGTCTTTTCTCTGCAATTCTAACCAACATGGTACTGAAGTGATAAGTATTCCAACTGCACAACTTAAATAGATGCACTGTATTGTAAATAAATTATACCTCATATAAGCATATTTAAAAATCCACTTACATTTAATAGCCATCAAAGTCTGCAAGGAACTATGAAAGAATACTAAACCTTGGTAAATAATAGTAAAACTGCAATAAAACAAAGATAAAAAGGAAATCTTAAATGCAGGTTGAGAACATTATGAAGTTAACATTTTATGTCCTGCATTATCCAATAAACGTTATCCATAGACTTGAATAAGTCAAAAATCTGCATTGCAATCTCTAGAAGAACTGTTATTCAAAATGCTTCAAGATTGCATAGAAAAAAAATAATTGATGTAAAAATGCGGAATGAAAACAGTAATTCAAAGATGTCAAGTAATGAAAAACAGAGGCATAGATTAAGTGAGACAAATTAAATGCTAATAGTTTATTATGCTAAATGTCATAATTAAATGGCAAAACCAATGAGACTGGTTAAGAAACAGCAACTATATGCTACTTAGAAGAAACACACTTAGAAAAATAAAATTAGAATAATTGAAAAATATATGCCATGCAAATACAAAAGAAAAGAAATCTAATAAAAATGTTTAAACTGCAGATAAGATGAAACATCTTGTTAGCTAAAGAGTGACATTTTATGAAAAACTTTTGTTATGACAGGAATATATAGCGATTCTAAATGGTAAGACCAATTAATATAACTTCAAATATAGCTAACAAAATTGGCAGCAACTGAAAAGATAAAAGATAAATACACTATTATATTTGGAGATTTTCAAATAATTTTCTCAGTAGCAGAACAAGTAGACTGAAAATTAGAAACATATACAAGAGTTTAACAAAAACTAAGTCAACAAACGTGGTCTAATTATCATATACACAACATTGCACCTACCGAATGAAGAATAAAGATCTCTTTAAATTGCTCAAAGATAATTTACTGAAATTGAACATATGCTGATGCATAAAGCAAGGAACAACAATTTCAAGTGAATAAAATCTTAGAATATATTTCAGATCCAGTGGAGTTAAGATGGAAATCATTAACAAAAGAAAACGTAGAAATCTAATAAATAATTTGAATTCATAAAATGCATTTCTTATAACTTTTAGGTTTAAAACAAATATAGAAATGGGAATGTGTAAATACGATATATCAAAAGTTGAGAGATACATCTATATTTCACTGAAAGAAAATGTAGAGCCATACATGTGTACATTAAAAAGAAGAAAGCTGGAACATTAATAATCCAAGACTATACTAAAGGTCATCAGAAAAATTACAGCAAATTATGCCTGACAATAACGAAATATAGAAAGCTGTATGGGAACAAACAGATATGTTTAAAGCAGAAAATAAACCTATAAGTAGAGGTGTAACTAAGTCAGAAGGTAGTTCTTTGCAAAAACCAATACAACTGACAAACACTTCAAACAGCTAGGAAGACTAATAAAGAACGAGTAACTAATAATTAAGCAATATAATAAATTTGAAAATATATAGACAAAGGTACATCTAATTTTAGAGAAAAAATAGCATGTATTATGAAAAAGCTAGGTCAATAATTTTGATAATTTAAATGAAATGTACAAGGTCTAAAAAAATAAACCTATCAAAACTCACATAAAAAATAAACAATTAAGATTTTTGATACATATTCAGTATTAATCGTCTATCACTCTGGCTCAGATTGCTTCACTGATGAATTGTATCATATATTTAAGGACAGAATAACATCTCTCTTACATAAACTGTAAGAGCAAATAAGAAGACAGAAAATATTTCTCAACTTTTTAAATGAAGTCAGCATTACCTTGATAGCAAAACTTGGCATAGTCATTGTATTAGTCTGTTCTCACACTGCTAATAAAGACATACTTGAGACTGGGTAATTTATAAAGGAAAGAGGTTTAATTGACTCACAGTTCAGCATGGCTGGGGAGGCCTCATGAAACTTACAATCATGGCAGAATGGGAAGCAAACAATTTCTTCTTCACATGGCTGCAGGAAGGAGAAGAATGAGAGAAGTGCAGAGTGAAGTGGGGTAAAGTCCCTCATAAAACCATCAGATCTCATTAGAATTCACTTACTGTCATGAGAAGAGCACAGAGGAACTGCCCCCATTATTCAGTCACGTCTGAAGAGGTCCTTCTCCCAATATGTGGGGATTACAATTCAGGATGAGATTTGGGTAGAGACACAGAGCCGGACATATCAGTCATGATAATAAAAGAAAAGTACAAGCCAATCTCATTTATTAATTCAGAAGCAAAAGCCCTAAACAAATATAAACCAACAAAATTCAGTGACAGAATTTACACTAAAAACCAAGCAGGACATATTCCAGAATGACTTCCTATTTGAAAATCAATCAATATTACTCAGAAAGCTAATGGAGTAATAATATTAATAAAATCATACTATTATCTCAAAATATTTAGAAATACATTTGATACAATCTGAAACCCATTCATAAGAAATTTGTGGAAACCTGAAAACTTTGGAAACCTTTATTATTAATAAATAATAGTTCATTACTAAGATGATAAAGATACTTATAAAAGGGACTTCATAATATACCACAAATATCTGAAGTTGTTTTCAAATCTGCTTTATTCGTAGGTGACTTCATCTCCTAAAGAAGCTGTAAATTCTTTTAAATTGGGAACCATGCCATGCAATCAATTTTGTATTTGTCTTTGCCACTGTACTAGGAAAATAATGCACACTGAATTGATTCCAAAGTCAGTGACTTTTTATTCAATTTTCTCTCTGCTTGGAATTCTGTTGATCCCTATCTTCATAGAGCTAGTTCTTTGTCATCATTCGTATCTACTCAAAGATCACCTTCTCAGAGAGAACCTTGCCAACCATCCTAGCCAAAATCATTCCCCAAAGTCTCTCTGGACAAGGATTAACTATGTTATCAGGGATAAAAACAGTCAGCTGATGTGACTACGGATTCATGTATGCATGCCACAGTATTTTTTAATTCTTTCTAAGTGTCAGGGGTTCTTCTGCATAGATGGGATAGAATAGTGATGAAAACGTAACCTCTGATCTGCTTCATTTTCTGAGAAGATAGATAGTTAAAGCAGCAAATATTAAAATCTCAGAAAATGATGAATGCTTGATGTAAATAAATCATAGTGGCACCTCCAAAATAAACTGTAGCCCTTTCCATCCCTGGGTTCCTCCTGTAAGTAGTAGCACCTAAGATTGAGATTACATTTTCATAATTCAAAAAATGCATTATGATAATCACTTTATCCTTAACAATATGTGCTTCAAAAAAGTAGTAAAATGAGATTATATGTGTGTGTGTGTGTGTGTGTGTATATATATATATATATAAATATAAAATTTATTTATTTATTTATTTTTTTGAGACAGAGTCTCCCTCTGTCCTCTAGGATGGAGTGCAGTGGCACGATCTCAGCTCACTGCAACCTTCACCTCCCAAGTTCAAGCAGTTCTCCCTGCCTCAGCCTCCTGAGTAGCTGGGATTACAGGCGCCCGCCACCACACCTGGCTAATTTTTATATTTTAGTAGAGATGAGGTTTTGCCATGTTAGTCAGGCTGGTCTCGAACACCTGACCTCAGGTGATATGCCCTCCTCAGCCTCCCCAAGTGCTGGGAGTACAGGTGTGAGCCACCGCGCCCAGCTATATTTATATTTTTATAATCTTTACAATTACATTAAAAATGAAATCTATATATTTTGATCAACATTTAGAAACAATGTTTTTAGTACCACATATTGGAAACTTTAAAAAATATTTTTCAAAATGATTTTGATGTAGTTTTTAGTAGGAGTTATGCATTAAGAATGTGACTTTTCCTTTCCTGTAAACTCCAGAATTTATCCTCCAAATTGTCGGGTATATACTGCTTTTTAATAAAGCTCTTGTCATTCTGTAGTGGTGCATTACTAATTAGACAATTATTTCCATACTGGTAAAGCATCACTTGGAGTATTTATTATAGCTCTTGGACTGTTAAAGAGTTACCCAGTTATAAATTGCTAACATTACATTAGGTGTCATTTGCCACACAGTTCAAAATTGCTTGTCTTTTCTCAAAGCAAGTGTTGCATAATTACAGTAAGTGACTGCAATTACAAACCCATAACTTTCAAGAATGACATTTATTGACTTAATTGAAGTAAATTAGGAATGTAACTTTTATCTACAAACACAAAATTAATAAATATTGCCCTTTATAGAAGACCTTAATTGTATAAATTTTGTAATCTGTACATTGTGTATTTGTTTCTATATTCTTGTATTCGACAGACATTTTTAGAGTACCTAGTATATGTAAAGAAATGTAGACATGAATATCAATAGGATCAGCAATATAATGTAATGAGATTTAATGAATTCATATTCAATGTGACATGGGAATTTGGCTGCTTATATGCCATCTTAGCCAGAATTAGTAGAAGCATGGTGACGAAATTGAGAGAGGCAATATTTCCATTCCACGGTGATCCATGTTGGTCAGATAACAGATAGGATTATACTTTTTTAAAAAAATACAGGGCCTCACTCTGTCACCCAGGCTGGAGTGTAGGGGCCTATTCATGGCTCACTGCAGCCTCCACCTCTTGGGTTCAAGAGATGCCTCCACCTCAGCCTTCCAAGTTGCTGGGACTACTACCCACCTATCTGTATGACAACATGCCCAGCTAATTTTTGTAGTTTTTGTAGAGACAGGAGTTCACCATGTTGCCCAGGCTAGTCTCAACTCTTGGGCTCAAGCTTTCCTCCTGCTTCGGCCTCCCAAAGTGCTGGGATTACAGGAGTGAGTCACTATGCACTGCAATGCTTCATTTTTAATACCACATTTCAGGAGGACATTGCCAGACAAAATGATATTAGAAGAAAATATTCAGGATAATGGGACTGGAAATCTTCATATAAGGAAGAGTTGAAGAAATTGGGGCTGGCTAGCACTAGCTAAAAATAAAAATAAAAATAGAAGAAAATGGAGGGGTTAAAAGAAAGTGTAATAAGTGCCAAGGCTCTAATTTTCATGATAATTCATACATCGTATAATGTTGCATCAATAATTAATAAAAACTTTTTAAGGAGAAAGAGACAGAAACATAAGAGTTAGAGAAGACATTAAAGACTATAGAGAATATAGGTAACATAATTAATGAATAAATCCAATAGACATAAATTAAAATCATATCCTGAAATAAAGAGCATTTTCTTTGTTAGAGTGAATAGAAATTTTAAAAACTTCAACAGAATAGAAACTTCGAGATTGAAACTAAAAGTTAGTTGAAATATGAAAAACTAGAGCCTCAGAAATCTGATTATTAAAAACACAAACTGCCTTTAATGACCCTTTTTTTCAAAGAATACAATCAATCCTAAATTGCCATGTATTTTATAAGTAATAATGATTAAACCCTTCAAAGCTAAACCTTTGGAAGCTAACTAAAACAACACTCATAGGGATATTTATAGCTTAAATATTTACATTACTGAATGGAAAATAATTAAGCTAATTGAATTATCTACTTATCTGAAATGGTTAGAAAAATAATCAACCAAGGGGCCAAGATGGCCAAATAGAAGCAGCTCCCAGTGAGACCAATGACGAAGGCGGATGATTTCTGCATTTCCAACTAACATTCTCATGGGACTGGCTAGGTGGTGGCTACGACCCACGGAGAGTGAACAGAAGCAAGGTGAGGCATCACTTCACCCGGGAAGTGCTTGGAGCAGGAAGACTTCCCTTCCCCAGGCAAGGGAAACAGTGAGGGATTGTGCAACCTGCCAGGGGTGCTACGCTTTTCCCATGGATTTCTGCAGTTGGTGGCCTATGCCACCAGGGCCCTGGGTCTTAAGCACAAAACTGGGTGGCTTTTCAGGCAGGCACTGAGATGCAGGCGTTTTTACATAATCCTGCAGTGCCCGAAACTCCAGTGAGACAGGAGAACCATGCACTCCTATGGAAAGGGGGCTGAAACCAGGGAGCCAAGTGGTCTCGCTCAGGGGGTTCCACTCCCACGGAGCCCAGCAAGCTAAGAACCTCTGGCTTGAAATCCCCATTGCTAGAACAGCAGTCTGGAGTCCGCCTGGGACGGCCGAGTTCCACTGGCGGTAGGAGGGCCGTGGAGACCGCCATTTCTGTGGGTTTAGTAGGTGGTTTTCCCTTGACAATGCTAAGAAGACTGGGAGATTTGGACTGGGTGGAAATCCCCATGGTGCAGCAAAGCAGCTGTGGCCAGACTGCTTCTCTAGATCCCTCCTCACAGGGCAGGGCAACCCTGCAGGAAGTCCACTGGCTCCAGTCAGGGGCTAACAGACAGAACTCTCATTTCCCTGGGACAGAGCACCGTGGTCCCAGGTTCAGCAGACTTAATTTTTCCTGCCTGTCAGCTCTGAAAAGATCAGCTGATCCTGACAAAAGGGATTTCCCCCAGAACAGCACACCAGCTCTGCTAAGGGACAGACTGCCTCCTCAAGAGGGTCCCTGACCCTGTGCCACCTGTCTGGGTGAGACCTCCCAACATGGGTCGGCAGACACCTCATACAGGACAGTTCCGTCTGGCATCAAGTTGGTGCCCTTCTGGGATGAAGCTTCCAGAGGAAGGATCAGACAGCAATCTTTGCTGTTCTGCAACCTCTACTGGTGATACCCAGGTAAACAGGGGCTGCAGTGGACCCCCAGCAAACTGCAGCAGACCTGCAGAAGAGGGGCCGGACTGATAGAGGAAAAACAAACAAGAAGAAACAACAACAATAGCAGCATCAACAAAAAAGACCCCACAAAAACCCCATCCAAAGTCTCCAGCCTCAAAGGTAGATAAACTCACAAAGAGGAGGAAAAACGAATGCAAAAACGCTGAAAATACCAAAAGCCAGAATGCCTCTTCTCTTCCAAATGGTTGCAACACCTCTCCAGCAAGGGAACAGAATGGGGCTAAAGCTGAGATGGATGAACTGACAGAAGTAGGTTTTAGAAAGTGAATTTTAGAAAAATGAATTTCGCTGAGCTAAAGGATTATGTTCTAACTCAATGCGGAGAAGCCAAGAAGCAGGATAAAAGATTACAGGCGCTGTTAACTAGAATAACCAGTCTAGAGAGGAAGATAAATGACCTGAGGGAGCTGAAAAACAGAGCATGAGAACTTTGTTATGCAAACACAAGTATCAATAGCCTAATCGACCAAGCAGAAGAGAGAATATCAGAGCTTGAAGACTATCTTGCTGAAATAAAACAGACAGACAAGATTAGAGAAAAAAGAATGAAAAGAAACAAAACCTCTAAGAATTATGGAACTATGTAAAAAGACTGAACCTATGACTGATTGGAGTAGCTGAAAGAGATGGGAGAAAGAAACCAAGCTGGAAAACACACTTCAGAATATCATCCAGGATAACTTCTTCAACTTTGCAAGACAAGCGAATATTCAAATTCAAGAAATCCAGAGAATCCCAGTAAGACACTTCATAAAAAGATCTACCCCAAGACACATAAACATCTTATTCTCTAAGGTCGAAATGAGGGAAAAAATGTTAAGGGTAGCAAGAGAGAAAGGCCAGGTCACCTACAAAAGGAAGTCCATCAGAATGGCAGACATCTCTGTGGAAACCCTGCAATCTAGGAGATTGGGGGCCAATATTCAACATTCTTAAAGAAAAAGAAATTCCAACCCAGAATTTCATATCCAGCCAAACTAAGCTTCATAAGTAAAGGAGAAATAAAATCTTTTTCAGAGAAGCAAATGCTGAGGAATTTTGTGACCACCAGGCCTGCCTTGCAAGAGCTCCTGAAGGAAGCACTAAACATGGATAGGAAAACCTGTTACCAGCCACTGCAGAAACACAATGAAGTACACAGACCAATGACACTATGAAGCGATTACATTAACAAGTCTGCAAAATTTACCAGCCAGCATCATGATGACAGAATCAAATTCACACACAACAATATTAACCTTAAATGTAAATGGGCTAAATGCCACAATTAAAAGACACAGAATGGCAAGCTGCATACAAAGACAGGAACCATTTGTGTGCTGTACTCAAGAGACACATCTCATGTGCAAAGACGCACATAGACTCAAAATAAAAAGAAGGAGGAAAATTTACCAAGCAATTGGAAAGCAGAAAAAAGCAGGGGTTTCAACCTTAGTTTCTGACAAAATAGACTTTAAATTAACAAAAGTCAAAAAAGACAGAGAAGGGCATTACATAATGTTGAATGGTTCAGTTTAATAAGAAGAGCTAACTATCCTAAATATATATGCACCCAATACAGTAGCATGCAGATTCATAAAACAAGTTTTTAGAGAACTACAAAGAGACTTAGGCCTCCAAACAATAATAGTGGGGGACTTTAATACTCCACTGTCTGTATTAGACAGATCATCAAGACAGAAAATACCACCAGAGAATATTATAAACACCTCTATGTAAATAAACTGGAAAATCGAGAAGAAATAGATAAATTCCTGGACACATACACCAGCCCAAGACTGAACCAGGAAGAATTTGAATCCCTGAATAGACCAATAACAAGTTCTGAAATTGAGGCAGTAATAAATAGCCTACCAACCAAAAAAAAATATCCCAGGTCCAGATGGGGTGACAGCCAAATGCTACCAGAGGTACAAAGAGAAGCTGGTACCATTTCTCCTGAAACTATTGCAAACAATTGAAAAGGAGAGACTCCTCCCTAACTCGTGTTATGAGGCCTGCATCATCCTGATACCAAAACCCAGCAGAGATACAACAAAAAAAGAAAACCTCAGGCCAACATCCCTGATTATCATCAATGCAAAAATCCTCAGTAAAGTACTGGCAAACTGAATTTAGCAGCACATCAAAAAGCTCATCCACCACGATCAAGTCAGCTTCATCTCCAGGATGCAAGGCTGGTTCAACGTACACAAATTAATAAACATAATCCATCACATAAACAGAACTGAAGGCAAAAACCACATGATAATCTCAATAGATGCAGAAAACACCTTTGATAAAATTCAACATTCCTTCATGTTAAAAACTTTCAATAAACTATGTATTGAAGGAACATACCTCAACATAATAAGGACCATTTATGATAAGCCCACAGCCAGTATCATACCAACTGGGCAAAAGATGGAGGCATTCCTCTTGAAAACTGGCACAAGACAAGGATGCCATCTCTCACCACTCTTATTCAACCTACTGTTGCAAATTCTGGACAGGGCAATCAGGCAAGACAAAGAAATAAAGTTTATTCAAATAGGAAGAGAAGAAGTCAAATGGTCTTTATTTGCAGATGACATAATCCTACATCTAGAAAACCCTGTCATCTCAGCCCAAAAGTTTCTTAAGCTGATAAACAACTTTAGCAAAGTCTCAAGATATAAAATCAATGTGCAGAAATCACAAGCATTCCTATACACCAACAGCAGACAAGCAGAAACCCAAATCATGAATGAACTCCCATTCACATTTTCCACAAAGAGAATAAAATACCTAGGAATACAGCTAACTAGAGAAGTGAAGGACCTCTTCAAGGAGAACTCTAAACCACTTCTCAAGGAAATCAGAGAGGACATAAGCAGATGAAAAAACATTCCACGCTCATGGATAGGAAGAATCAGTATCAAGGAAATGGCCATGCTGCCCAAAGCAATTTCTAGATTCAACGGTATTCCCATTAAACCACCATTGACATCCTTCACAGAATTAGGAAAAACTATTTAAAAATTCACATGGTACTAAAAAAGAGCTTGCATAGCCAGGACAATCCTAAGCAAAAAGAACAAAGCTGGAGTCACCATGCTACCCGACTTCAAACTATACTACATGGCCACAGTAACCAAAACAGCATGGTACAGGTAAAAAACAGGCACATGGGCCAGTGGAACAGAATAGAGAACTCAGAAATAAAACCACACATATAAAACCATCTGATATTCGACAAACCTGACAAAAAGAAGCAATGGGGAAAGGATTTCCTATTCAATAAGTGGTGCTGGGGGAACTGGCTAGCCATATGCAGAAAAGTGAAACTAGATCCTTTCCTTACACGTTATACAAAAATTAACTCAAGGTTGATTAAACACATAACTATCAAGCCTATCAAGCCTATGAAGAAAGAGAGAATAAAGGGGAAAAGTGACATCAAATTATATATCAAGAAAAGTAAGATAATATATAGGTGAACCTTGTAAAATACTGGAGAAAATAAAATATTTTATATGAAATGTAAATTGCCTGAATGGACTCCAGAAATGCTGGAAAAGCAATGATCAAACATCCTGGAAAAATGTGAGAGCATAAAATGCATCAAGCTCTCTGTCCCCATGTCAATTATTTCAAATCTTTAAAAAATTCCAAACTCCCTTGCTACTTTAACTGTTTCAGAGTTGAAAAGGTGGGGGGCGGTGGATTACAGATTATTTTTACAAAGAAAGTATAAGATTGTATGAACTTTCAAAACAACATGTAAGTGAAAACTATGATACATTAGCCTCACTTTTGAAGCTTAATGTAAAAATGCTTAAAAATATTAATAAATAGAAATATGCAACACATTAAAAGAAAAACTTATCATGTAAGATTGTATCCATTAACAAAATATAGGTTTTTTTATAAATCTACTATTTTAATTTATAAACAAAATTGATCAAAAGTAAAATAACACTAAAAGTTTTTATGGTTACTTAAAAGGCAATTGATAAAAATTAATATTCATTTCTGATAAAAGCTGTTTCAGAAATATATATGAATATACACACATAGAGCCAAAGACATAACCATGCTTAAATGTGAATTGCTAGGTCATTACCATTACAGTCAACAATGCCCAATATTGGCACTATTTTAAAGTACTTTCTGACAGTTCTTGACAATGCAGTTAATTAAGAGAAAGACATAATTGGTATAAACATTGGAAGAAAAAATCTAACTTCTTCTTATATGCCAGTGATATAGTATTATACCTGGAAAACATGAGAAAGTCAATAGAAAAGTTCATGGAAACAACAGAAGAATTCAATGAGAGCTATTTATAAGATAAAATACAGAAAAGCAATAGCTTTTTTACATGCATATTATATATATACAGAATATACTAAGTCTCTGAACTGGAAGTGTTCAAGCAGAGAGAAGGCAACTGTCTGTCAGTGATAATGTGGAAGGACCACCTACTTGGG
This sequence comes from Gorilla gorilla gorilla, assembly GCF_029281585.2. Classification (NCBI taxonomy): domain Eukaryota; kingdom Metazoa; phylum Chordata; class Mammalia; order Primates; family Hominidae; genus Gorilla; species Gorilla gorilla. Next base: position 38,710,501 of record NC_073227.2, on the reverse strand, counting down.
TAGGAGTGCAATTATTCTGGGTGAGTATTCTGAATATCTTCTTGGACATTGGACCTTGGCCCATTGGTCTGACTTGCTCTGTGTACACACATGATTTTGGTTCCTGCCTCTTCCCTCTTATTGATTTGAACTTGTCTTGATCCTTCCAAATAGACTATATCAAACTGAGTTTTTCAATCGGGTGGATTTCTGTCTTCTAATTAGATCTTCAGTATGTACTCAAAAGTCTGGAACATAGTGGACATTAAATAAATACTTATATAATGATCACATTTGCCCTAATTTTCCACTTAATTCTGATTTACATATTGGTTTTGTTCCTCAGGATGAGGGTTTTGTAAAATTTGACATGCATAATTATTTCCAGATTTCTGTTCCAATGTTGAGGATTAGAGTTCTCCTATTCATCCTGTCCAAAATTATGTCTTCTAGACATTCTTCACAGAGAATCTATCCAAACCAAAAATATATATGTGAAAGGTTCAGGGGTTTTGGAACTATCCTAATTATAAAGAAAGGTTTTTATTTATATGCATATATTCCATTATTTTTTCTGGAAAATTGGTTTATAAATTTCATTTTAATTATACTGTATATCCTTTTCGTGTGCTTTGCTGTGTCTTGCTGATCCCAGACCCATGCCTTTCAATACTCACATTTGGGTGACAGAATTTGTGTTCCTGGAGATGCTACATTTGATATTTTCACCATCATTATCAATGATACGTATGAATGATAACATTCAGCCATTATATAGGGCAAAGTGTATGGGCTATTTTTTGTGTCCACAGTATATTACATGGTGTTTGGCATATGTTATAGGCTAAAATATTTTTTCATGACTTAATGCCTGAGTTAATCAATGAATAAATTCTATCAGGACAGTTTACTTAATATGATCTTCTAGGACACACTCAGTTTAGCAGTGTAGACACAATGAAAAAGAATGACTTAGTTGCATAGAGAATACCTGACAGCATGAGTTTTCACGTGGCTATTTTAGGGCTAACTAGGCTTGCATAACTATACTAAGAAATAGCCAAAAAAGGAGACTGGGCCAACAGCGTAGAGTGCTTTAGCCTCTATTTCTAGGAGGCAGTTGCTGTCTCTGCATATCTCTACGTGACAAGCATAACTTTGAGTTTTAATCTAACTATCTTTTCACTCTTTCATTTTTTATTTATTTTTGCTACTGTGATGTATGCCTTAGGGAAAGTGTATCTTGCTAATTGTCTTAGTCTTAATACTTAAAAATAAATAATGTATGTATTAAAAGAATAAGGATAGTTAGCATCAGCACAGTCTCTGAATTTGGACTCTGTAGGATGCATAGACTACGAAGAGAAAACTTCTTGTAGCCATTCTCAGAGATGGGAGGCTGAACAGGGAAAGTAAGAAACTATATTTCTTCTGTCCATATACTTATGAGAGCAAAATGATCATAAGATTAAATATATATTCTATTTTTCATCTTTCTAAATTTAGATATGCCATGTATTCTTGAATGCAAAATAATTATACCTAAGCAAAATGCTCCTGAGTGACATCCTATTTTGCTTCCCATGACTCAGGTTAGAGAAATTGGTGGAGATCCACAAGTCCTTATGGCACAGTCACTAGTTATTTTAATCAAATTAAATGTTTCCTGATTTCTAAGGGTTACACAATTTCTGATAAAAAAATCAATACATGATGTCATGATGTATTATGTAGTTAGAAAAATGTAAAGTTAATTTTTGGTAGTTTGGAAATCCTGGTTTCTAAATTATGAAGACAATTAAACAAAAAATAATTGTTTCTTTACATATTTTTAGAAAAGGGGATAAAATGAGCTTTACTGTTTATGAAACTAGAGTAGCATTTTTCCTACAAATGTTTATAAATTAATTATTTTAAAATATTTATACTCATTTATGTTAACTCATGATTTTTAAAGTCCAATTCAACTTTTAAAAGTTTTACTTAAGTCTAATCTTACTTTACAAACCACCTCAATTAAATAAGCATTTACTGACACTGAAGTACTATAGTAGTCTGTGATGAAATGAGGTAAAGCTGAATAGACTTTAGTTCTGTTCGTTATCAAAGAAACAATCATCTCATTTATAAGGCAGACAAATAAACAAAGTCATAAAAAATTCTTTTATGTATCCTTCCTTTCCATTCCCTAAACACTCTCTTTTACTCTGCTCCCTTTCTCCCTTTGTTTAGACTTTTCTTCATGTATTCTTTCATACCCCAACTTTTTCCTCTCGTGAGACTCAGCATATACTCCATCAACATTAAGTGTGCTTCTTATTATAAATAAGAAATTTTGGTAGCAATTGAGGATGTTAATTTACATATAGAGTGATAAACAGTGATATGAGATCATTATTTAAATTGCTAGATGTAGTGATATTATTGTGGTTATGTAAGAAGGCATCTTTATTCTTATGGATGGATATTGAAGTACAATGAGGGAGAAGTCACAAATTTTAACTGACCTTAGGTGCTATAGAAGGAAAAAATATGTGAAGCATTTACTTCAATATACTATAAATTATTAAATCTAGAAGATGAATGCATGTATTCTCTTTATAGTTCTGTATAATTTGAAATTTTTCATAATAAAAATTTAGGAAATGGGCCCTTGGAAAGGTGCAAATGCATACATTGTCCTTGGTGTCTCAGATAAAAGCATTCTCACAATGAGTGCACCTGTATTTAACCCATTATGCTTATATTTTATTCTCCTTCCAAATTGCCTACTAAATTGTTTCTAAATTGCTTGAAGACAGAGAATCCGTATTTTCTAAATTTTAGGATAAGCCTTGTCTTCAGCATACTTGCATTTCTTTAAAACATTTGTATTATGTATGAATTGTAAATGAGACAATATAAATAAAAGTGGTTTAAACAATATATCATTATCTGCCTGATCTTTATTCTAGAGTGGCTTCATCTTTAACATTGCCATGGCCAAGATGGCTGATGAGGTCCAGTCTACCTGTAAGTGTGGAGAATAGAAATGAGACAAGGGATCAAAACAGCCAGTATCATGTGTTATTATCTTAAGGAGCCTTCTCCAGGGTACTATTCAACAACTTTCCCATGAATCTCCATGGCCATGACTAGTTAGGAGGGAAGTTGGGGATTCAGTCTTTTAGCTGGACAAGTTGCCACCTTGAATACAATTTATTTTATGTTTCTGAGAAGGAAGAGGACAGTAAGGTAGTCAATTTATATTCTCTATACAACTTTGGTTGACTATAAATTATGTTTTGTAGAAGTTAAATTTGAGTAGGAGTAGTTAATATTGACCTTCGTGAAAGCTATATATATAAATTCCCATTCAAAGACAGTAACTGTTATCCATATTTTAAGAAAGTTAAATAATCTTTGGCTTATAGAGAAAACTGGTGCTAATTTAAAAAGATATTCATCATTTTATTCTTAATTAGCTTTATAATATAGTAGATATGCCATTTCCCCTCTGTTCTGTTATTATTATTGGGCCACAGAACCCATAATCTAGCATAATAATTAAATATAAGGAGAAAGCCTAAAACATAAAAACTAACTTTTCTGTTACACAATATATTAACTATCCTAATGGTTATCAGTCATCCATAAGAATTATTTTATTTTTGCTTATGTTGCTAGGGTTTGGACTTCTGGCCTCCAGAACTGTAAAATGACATATTTCTGCTGTTTCAAGCCAACATGTGTGGAAATTCATTAAAATAGTCCTGGGAAAATTATAAATGTGAGTTCTAGAGAGGCACCCCATATGGATTGTCATCTGGTGTAGCTTTCTTAGATGGATGATTCAATCTTTGTGGGATCTCTTTCCACATACCCTATCTCAGTTTCTATCCCAAGTAGTTTATCCCACAGGCTCCTCTTATTACCTGGCCCTTCCTCCCTAGAAATTATTCTTTTTCGGTGAATGTCAAGATTGCTAAAGGCTGTTACATTTTACAACATTCTCTTGGCCAACTAGACAGTCTCAGAGTCTTGCCTCACTAATTGGATTGCTTTGATATATGCATACATTGTGGAATGATTAAATTAAGCTAATTAACAGAGCTGTCATCTCACCTAATTATTTTTTGTGTTGTGTGTGTGTGTGTGTGTGTAGTAAGAACATTTAAAATTTATCTTAGCAACTTATATACAACACAACTCGTTATTAACTATGGTTACCATACTGTGCAATAGATTTTGAAATATATTACATAATGTATTATTATTAACTATGGTTACCATGCTGTACAATAGATCACTAAAACTTATTTGTTCTATCTGAAACTTTGTACCTTTTGAGCAACATCTCACTTTTCCCCAATCACCCCGTCAACAAGTCCCCAGCCTTTGCTAACTGCCATTCTACTCTCTGCTTCTACAAGTTCAACATTTTCAGATTCCACATGTAAGTAAGATCATGCAGTATTTGTCTTCTCTGCCTGGCTTATTTAACTTGGTGTAATGTCCTCCAGATTCATCCATGTTGTCACAAATGACAGAATTTCCTTCATTTTTGAGGCTAAATAGTGTTCCACTATGTGTGTGTATATAGAGAGAGCACTCATCCATTGGTGGACACTTAGGTTGCCTTCATGTCTCGGCTATTGTGAATAATGATGAACACGGGAGAGCAAATATCACTTTGACATACTGATCCTTTGGGATATATACCTAGAAGTAGAATTGCTGGATCATACAGTAATTCTATTTTTAGTTTTTTGGGGGAACCTCCATATTGTTTTCCAAAGTGGCTGTCCTAATTTAAAATCCCATGAACAGTGTCCGGGGGTTTTCCTTTCTCTACATAATTGCCAACATTTGTTACCTTTCATCTTTTTGATAATAGTCATTCTAACAGATATGAGGTGATATTTCCTTGTGATTTTAATTTCATTGTGGTTTTAATTTAATTTGGGTTGAGCATTTCTTCATATGTCTGCTGGCCATTTCTATGTCTTCTTTTCAGAAATGTCTGTCTAGGTTCTCTGCCCATTTTAAGACCAGGTTATTTGTTTTTTTTTTTTTTTTTGCTATTAGATTTAGTTCCTTCTAATTTTTGGACATTAGCTCCTCATCATCAGATGTATGGTTTGCAAATATTTTCTGCCAGTTCAGGGGGTGTCTCTTCACTCTGTTAATAGTTTCCTTTGCTGCTTAAGCACATACTTAGAGTCCCTATAATGTATTCCATATCTGGTAGGGATTAAAATAAATCTCGCATATAAAATACTTAGCAATACATACTTGTTAATATTATGATGCTAATTAATTGTATTATTGTGTGAGGTTTTGTGTAATCTTATAATGATGAAAGGTGAGTATGTTTCCAAATATGATTTGTAGAAATACATCTATTGTGTTAGAGTATAGCTCTATTTTCTAAAGTGTTTTTTTTTAAAAAAACCCTATAATGTTAACAGGCAAAAGAAAGTTACTGTTTAAGTTGTAAATGTGGTAGAAAGATCACCGTTTTAAAATCAAAAGACCTTTTAGAGGTAACAAAGAATAGAAAAGAACTCATGACATTCTTAAGTGTCAAGTCTATCTTGAACCTCATTTTTAAAAATGTAAGTTTATTTTTTCCCTTTAGCTTGGAGATCTGAACATCTTAGTAAAATACAGAAGGGTCATTTCATAAATGTAGAATAATAAGGCATAACATTGATGTGCAAAGTGACTAAAATGCACATTATCCTGCATAAGAAGGAATTAACTGTAGGACAAATGGGAAAGTAATAATTTCAGAATGGCCAAATGCAAGCACCTTTAAAGTAATTTGTTTCAGGAAGAAATTTATTTTGCTATAATGTTTGCTCAGAAACAGGTGAAAATAGTTTTAACTCAAATTTTCAGGACAAATGTATGGTGTATTTTCTTTTTGTGTGTTCTTTATTTTCATCAAAGCCTTTTTGTTTTAACATTTCTATTTAAATAAACATATTCATTTTTATTTTGATGCTGTATATTTTCATTATTTTTATACTAATTCTTTCATTCGATCATTCATTCACTTTTGGATAAATAATATTGACCATTTACTATAGACTAGTGATTGGGCTAAGCACTTGAGATACAATGTTAAATATGACTGTCATGGTTCCTATCCTCCTGGATAATAATTTACACAGAAATTTAGAATGTAGCATGAGTGGGATTGTGATTGAGGAAGTCCCATGTGCTGTAATACAACATAAGAGAAGATCCTAATATTATCTCGAATGTATGTGTGTGGAGATAAAGGAAAAGAAAAGAGAAGGGTGTGGCATGCTTCCTGGAGTTGCATCTAAAGTGAGATCTAAAAAAATGAGGATACTTGATCTCTGGAGAAATAGTGTTCCAGATTCAAGAAGGAGAAAGAAAAGGCATAAAGGCAAATGAGAGCAAAGAGGTAAATGGTAAGAAGAATGGAATTTGGAAATTCATTAAGGATCAATTTACACCAGGTTATGTAGGATAGTTAGTAAGTTTTGAACTTTATTCTAAGGTCAAGGGACAGCTTTTAAGATGTTTTTGTTAAAATCTTTCAATTAAATGTTAAATTGATTTTTTTAAATGTGATAATCCACAAATGATTTCAAGTTTTTGATGGTAGTTTTAGGGATTAGGTGTTTGCTTCGTTTTGTTTTGCCATTTAAAATATTTTAAAGTACATAGCTTATATAGGGTTAATAAAATTTTGAGTGAAGGTTTCACTCAATGTTCAAGGGAGATTTTGTTCCATTTTCTTGTTTTGAAGTATTTCTAAGTTTATGTCTTTGGGTGTTGTAAGGAATAACTTTGCTATAAATGTTAAAAATTACTAGGCTATTTCAGGTCAAATTATTGACATGTACTCCAAAATACGTGCTAGATATTAATACAAATTCTGATGACTTAGTTCCAACAGTAACAGGTGAAATTAGTTCAATATTTCATATAATCTGTTTTACCCCCTCAACAATCTAGAATGTAAAGCTAGCCTTAGTGAGGGTTGGAGTAGTCTAGTACTTAACTAATTTGATTTGGGGGCTAGAAAACTTACAAGTTTTAAAATATCCTTTATTAGACTGCTGTGGGAACTGAAATATCTACTCTTGGTGTCAACTTTAGAAGGTTAAATGCAAGTATCCTGCCTGTGCAGAAAAATGTAATACAGTAGGTATGCCACTGCCCTAGGATACCTCTACTTATAACATGTAAAGGGTGGTGTCAGTTGAAGGCATAAAATCAGAAGTAATACAGAAATCTTAAAAGTTTGCAAAGAAATTGTGAGGCCAAATTTAGAATGTAATATACCATAATTACGTTTGAACCTAACTCTCAAATATATTTTTCAATTTGATATATTTTCAGAGAAAAAATGAATTAACTTATATTTTCATTGACACATTGTAATTGTACATATTTATGGGATGCAATTTGAAGTTCTGATACGCATATATGTTGTATAATAATATAATCAAGATAGCTAGTGTATTCATCACCTCATGCATTTATCATCTGTTGATGATGAAGCCACAAAAGCCACTCTTCTAGGTATTTTGTAATATACAGTACCTTTGAAAGCCTAAAAAACCTCTCTTCTAGCTGTTTTGTAATATACAATACCTTACTGTTAACCATAGTCACCCTACGGTGCAATAGAACACCATAACTTATTTCTCCTATGTAGTTGTAACTTTGTATCTGTTGACCAACCTCTCCCTTTTCTCCCCTCTCTCCTCCCACCTCCCATCCCTAGGCTCTGGTAACAACTGTTCTACTCTGCTTCTATGATATCAATTTTTTTTCTTTAGATTCCACGTATGAGTGAGACAATACAATATTTGTCTTTCTGTGTCTGGCTTATTTCACTTAATATGATGTTCCTCAAACTCATTCACGTTATCACAAATGACAGAATTTTCTCTTTTTAAAGGCTGTGTATTAGTCCATTTTCATGCTGCTATGAAGAAATACCTGAGGCTGAGTAATTTCTAAAGGAAAGAGGTTTAATTGACTGTTTGGAAGGGCCTCAGGAAACTTACATTTATGGCGGAAGGGGAAGCAAACACATCCTTCTTTACATGATGGCAGGAAGGATAATGAGTATCAAGAAAAGGGGAAAAAGCCCATTATAAAACCATCAGATCACATGAGAACTCACTCACTATTATGAGAACAGAAGCACGAGGGTAACCATGCCCATGATTCAATTACCTCCCACCTGCACCCTCCCCAAACGCATAGTGATTATGGGAACTACAATTCAAGATGAGATTTGTGTAGGGACACAGCCAAACTATATAATTCCAACCCAACCCCTCTGAAATTTCATGTCCTCACATTTCAAAACACAATCATGCCTTTCTAACAGTCCCCCAAAGTCTAAACTCATTCTAGCGTTAAATCAAAATTCCAAATCCAAAGATTCATCTTAGATGAGGTGAGTCTTTCTGCCTATGAGCCTGAAAAATCAAAAGCAATTTAGTTACTTCCCAGATACAATGGGGGTACAGGCATTGGGCAAATATACCTGTTTCAAATGGGAGAAATTGGCCAAAACGTTGGGGCTAAATCCACACACAAGTCCGAAATCCAACAGGCAGACACCAAACCTTAAATTTCCAAAATGATCTCGTTTGACTCCATGGGACTACTGGATGTCACATCCAGGTCATACTGATGCAAGACATGGGCTCCCATGGCCTTGGGCAGCTCCACTCCTGTGGCTTTGCTGGGTACAGCCCTTCTCCCAGCTGCTTTCACAGGCTGGCGGTGAGTGTCTGTGGTCTTTCCAGGCACACAGTGCAAGCTGTCGATGGATCTGCCATTCTGGAGTCTGAAGAAAGGTGACTCTCCTCTCAGAGCTCCACTAGGCAATGCTCCAGTGGGGACTCCATGTGGGGTCTCCAACCCCACATTTCCCTTCTGCACTGCCTTAGCAGAAGTTCTCCATGAAGGCTCTGCCCCTGCAGCAAACATCTTCCTGTTCATCCAGGTGTTTTCATACATCCTCCGAAATCCAGGTGGAGGTCTTAAACCTCAGTCCTTGACTTCTGTGCACCCACAGTCTCAATACCACATGTAAGCTGCCAAGGCTTGGGGCTTGCACCTTCTGAAGTAATGGTATTCAAGCTGTACCTTGGCCTCTGTTAGCTTCAGCTGGCACTGAAGCAGTTGGGATGCAGGGTACCATGTCCAGAGGCTGCACAGAGCATGGAGGCCCTGGACTAGACACAGGAAACCATTTTTCCCTCCTAAGCCTCCAGGCTTGTGATGAGAGGGGCTGCAGTGAAGGTTTCTGAAACACCCTGGAGCCATTTTCCCAATTGTCTTTGTGATTAACATTCTGCTCCTCATTACTTATGCAAATTTCTGCAGCAGGCTTGAATTTCTTCCCAGGAAAGATTTTTTTTTCTTTTCTATTGCATTGTCAGGGTCCAAACATTCCAAATTTTATGTTCTGCTTCCCCTTGAATGATTTGCCCCATAGACATTTCTTCTGCCAGATACCCTAAGTCATTTCTCTCAAGTTCAAAGTTCCACAGATTTCTAGTGCAGGGCAAAATACTGCTAGTTTCTTTGCTAAAAAAAAAAAGCAAGAATCACCTTTATTACAGTTCCCAACAAGTTCCTCATCTCCATCTGAGACCACCTCAACCTAGACTTCATTGTCCATATCACTATCAGCATTTCGGTCAAAGCCATTCAACAAGTCTGTAGGAAGTTCCAAACTTTCCCACGTTTTCCTGTCTTCTGAGCCCTGAAAACTGTTCCAACCTCTTCCTGTTACCCAGTTCCAAAATCACTTCCACATTTTCATGTATCTTTACAGCAGATCCCCACTCTACCAGTACCAATTTACTGTATTTGTTTACTCTCATGCTGCTATAAAGAAATACCTGAGACTACATAATTTATATGATAAAAGAGGTTTAATTGACTCACAGTTCAGCATGGCTAGGGAGGCCTCAGGAAACTTCTAATCATGACAGAAGGGGAAGCAAACACATCATTCTTTACATGGCAGCAGGAAGGAGATTGAGTGCCAAGCAAAGGGGGAAAAGCCCCTTATAAAACCATTAGACCTGGTGAGAACTCACTCATTATCACGAGAACAGCAGGATGGGGATAACCACCCCCATGATTCAATTACCTCCTACGGAGTCCCTCCACAACTCATGGGGATTATGGGAACTACAATTCAAGATGACAATTGGTTGGGGACACAGCAAAACCATGTCAGGCTGTATAGTATTCTATTGTGTGTGCCCACCGCTTTTTAATATCTACTCATCCACTGGTGAACATTTAGGTTGCTTTCATACCATCATTATTGTGAATAATGCTAAAATGTATATGGAAATTCAGATATCTCTTCAATATACTGATCTTAATTTCTTTGGATATATAGTCAGAAATTGAATTGCTGAATCATATGGTAGTTCTATTTTTAATTATTTTGAAGACGTTCTATGCCAATTTTCATATTGACTGTACTAATTTATAATCCCACCAATAGTGTTTAAATGTTTTCTTTTCTCTACATCCCTTGCAACACTTAATTTTGTTCATCTTTTTGATATTAGTCATTCTAACAGATGTGAAGTGATATCTTACTGTGATTTTAATTTGCATTTTCCTTATAGTTAGAGACATTGAGGATATTTTTCATGTATCTCTTAGTCACTTGTATATCTTATTTTGAGAAATATATATTAAGGTCTTTGCTAATTTTTACATTGGATTATTTGAGTTTCTGCTGTTGAGTTGTTTAAGTTCTGTATGTATTCTGGATGTTGACTATTTGTCACAGGTAAAGTTTACAAATGTTTTCTCTCATTCCGTACGTTGTCTCTTCACTCTCTTAGTAACTTCCTTTGCTGTACAAAAGCTTTTCTTTTTGATGTAATCTCATTTGCCTAGTTTTGCTTTTGTTGCCGGTGCTTTTGAGGTTTTATTAAAAAACAATCCTTGCTCAACCCGATGTTATGGTGTTATCCAGATGTTTTCTTCCAGTAGTTTTATAGTTTTATGTCTTATGTTTGTTTTTAATCTATCTTTAACTGAATTTTGTTTATGGTGAAATATGGGAATCTAGTCTTATTTTTTTGCATATGGATATCCAATTTTTCCAGCACAATTTTTTGAAGAGAATATTGTTTCTCCAGTGTACATTTTTGGTACCTCTGTTTAAAATCAGTTAGCTATAAATATGTGGATTTGTTTCTGGGCTCTCTTTTCTGTTCCATTGACCTATGTATGTGTTTTTCTTCCAGTATGATGCTATTTTGGTTACTACAGATTTGTAGTATAGTTTGAAGTAAGGCAGGGTGATATATTGAGCTCTGTTCCTTTTGCTCAAGACCGCTTTGGACAGTTGAGGTCTTTAGTTCCATATGTATTTTAGGATTGTTTTTCTTCTTTTGTGAAGAATGCCATTGGTGTTTTGACAGAGATTCCATTAAATCCATAGATAGTTTGGGGTAGTATGTTTATTTTGACAATATCAATTCTTTCAATCTGTAAACATGGCCATCTTTTCATTTATTTGTGTTCTCCTAAATTTCTTTTACTAATATTTTATGGTTTTACTTGTAGGGGTCTTTAAGCTCTGTTTATTCCTATGTATCTTTTTTGGAGCTATTGAAAATGAATTGTTTTCTTGATTTCTTTTTGGATAGTTCACTATTAGTGTACACAAATACTACTAAATTTTGCAGGCTGATTTTTGTATCCTGCAACTTTATTGAATTTATTAGTTCTAACAGCATTTTCGTGGAGACTTCAAGGTTTTCTGTATGTAACATCATGCCATCTTCAAACAGGGATGATTTGATGTCTTCTTTTCCAGTTTGGATGCCTTTGTTTCTTTCTCTTGCCTAATTGCACTGGCTAGGACTTTCAGTGCTATGTTGAATAAGTGGTGAAAGTGGGCATTCTTGTCTTGTTCTTCATCTTAGAGAAAAAGTTCTCAACTTTTCCCTGTGCAGTATAATGTCAGCTGTGGGATGGTCATATATGGGTTTTATTGTGTGGAGGCACATACCTTGTATACCTAATTCATTGAGAGTTTTTAATCATGAAGGGATATTGAATTTTGTCAAATTTTTTTTGTCTGCATCTATTGAGGTGATCATATGCTTTTTGCCTTTCTTTTAATGTGATATATCACATTTATTGATTTCCATATATTGAACCATCCTTGCCTTCCTAGAATGTCTCCTACTTGATAATAATAAATGATCTTTTTAATGTGCTGGTGAATTTTATTTGCTAGTGTCTTCTTGAGGATTTTTACATCTATGTTCATAAGGAATATTGGCCTGTAATTTTATTTTTTATTGTGTTCTTGTCACAACAAAATGTTTAGAAATCAGGGTAATGCTGGCCTACTAAAATGAGTTTGGAAGTATGCTCTTCTCTTCATTTTTCTGGAATAGTTTGAGGAAAAGAGGCATCAGTTCTTCTTTGCATGTTTGATAGAATTTGGCAATGAAGACAGCAGGTGCTGGTCTTTTCTAAAAAGCCAATTTAAATGCTACGTTTATGTTAAAATTCTGTGGTATGTAATTTAAGAAGAAAAATGCAACTAAGTAAAGAATCCAGGTTCATTAAATATGGGAAGACTAGTTTTTGAATACTATTTCAGGACAAAATCTTCAGAATGTTATTTTGAAAATCAAAAGTTCTAGAAAATCAACCATAAAGCGGAAACTTTGAAGGCCTATTTGGGAGGAAAGAAGAACATCACCCCTGAGCATTTTCATATCTTCTGATAGAATTTTACACACACACACACACACACACACACTACACACACACACACTACACACACACACACACAACACACACAAAAAAACTAAACAAAAAGAAAAGATTAAGAAAGAAGAGGGGGAAGAGAGAGAGAAACTGACTTTTATCTAAAAGCTCTGAATCAAAGCATAAACTTGAATGGAATTACCAGCATACTTATCATTGAATCTGAATATACTGCAGATGTTCCCTAATTATTTAGCAACTTTCACTTGATGAAAGGCCTATATCATTGATTAGTTTATGAATTTTTTAGTACTTTTATTTTTTTGAGGAAAATATATCTATATTTGTATCTCAATCTTTCATAGCTATATGACCAGTTGCCTTGAGTAGAAATATGATGATATTGAGAACATAGTTTTTTAAAACCTAATTGACACTTGTTTCAAGCCAGTGAAACATTGTGGTAAAATTAAATTATAAATAACTTGCTTATAATTAGAATTTAAGAAATTAGAATGCCTGTTTCCTCTAGGCACTAGTTTAACAACACAGTGAATATCCATGCTACTAAAGCAGGGAGAAAACTGAAAGTGTTACAAATGCTTTATTAAATGCCAAGTAAGTATATGCATAGCCTGAAGTGTGTTGAGATATCTCCAATACACTACCCTTGAGAGTAGTTCAACTAAATAGCTAGCTGGTTAAGTCAAGAACAAGGGGCATAGTCTTTTGGATCGGTGGGAGAAGAACAAGAATAATATTAGATTTATGGATACAGTTTAGGGAGTACATATTTCTAAAAACAGAACTATGACAATGAGAGATATTTATTAGTGGAAACATTGCTGCTGGAGGAAGCTGAAAACAGAGGAAGGGCACACAAGGAAAACTGCCTACAGAGGGTAACTGCTCACTATAATTTTGTTGCTGTTGTTCCATGGAAGAATTTATTTACTCATGAATAACACCCTAATATTTCTCTTTGGATAGATTGCAGTTAATATCATTAGTCTTTCCGAACCTGCTTTCCATTACATACTTGTACTGTTTCCTTCTTCTACGTGTTCATTCATTTTATCATTTTTTTCATTGGTAAATATGCATGGAAGACCTATTACAGATGTAATATGAACATAAATGGGAATCACTTTTTCCCTAGACAAATCTTAACCCCATAGTGCTGCCAAGTAATTCTCTAGGTTGTAGAATTGTTATTTATTCAGAACACTAAGCTTGATTCAGTTTTCTGCTAAGCTACAAAATAAGTAAACATGAATTACTTGGATTCCAGGATCCTGGATATAGACTAAAGATGACATTCCATTATATTTAGAAAATGACTGTTAAGTAAGAGAAAATTTCCAGTGTTTTGAAAATACCTTTTTCAATTTGTTCACAAGTTTCTAGGTTCATAGCCAATGTATAATGCTCATGTCAATGATCTTAATTGATTATGATAATAAAAGATTAATCAATCAACTCATGTTTGTTAGTACTTACAAATGCTACTTGTGAACTTATATCCTTAATACACTTTAATTAAAATTAAAATATAGACTAGGTCAGCGATGCAATCACCTTTTAGACAAGTTACCTACAATCAACAATGCTTTCTTTGTGGCTAAGTAAAGATTATTTTCAGTCTTGATCTATGATAATCCTCTGCTTAATTTGAAACTGGTGACTCCTTTCCAAGTGGAATATTTCTCTCCATCGACTCCCATAGAACAGCATACATTTTTTGACCAACTACTACATTCCTGTTGTAATCTCCTCCTTTCCATCTGTACCATAAAACTCAGTGGTTCTTTGAGGTTCTGTTATGAGCCCTGTTCTGATACTTTTCTATGCATTCTCTCTATTAGTTTTCTATCCATTCTCTCTATGAAACTAACCTACTCCAACTGCTTTTCTTCAGATGACATGTATATGCAGGTGATGGCTCACATATTTTCAAGCTGAACCTGGTTCCTGAGCATGTGTATTCAATTTATCATTAAACATCTTCACTAAAAACATCTTATTATCACTTCAAACCTACTTATCCCAAACCAAACCCATTGTCTTCCTATCCTTCACCCCATAGTCCTCCATTATTCTCTATCTTAATGACATCACTGTCCTCCCAAATCCTTGAAAGTCTTCCTTGATTTCTTTATTCTGTCCTCCCGCATGCAACCAATACTTCTATTAATTATTTATTCTCCAATATGTCCTCTTCTTTCCTTTCTCACTTATTCAAAGTCATGATTCAGGCCACATATTCTCTCCCGGATTTTTACATTCACCTCTTCAATGGGTTGTAGTTTTGCCCTTTCAATTTATTTGTCCAAATACGTATTAAGTAATCTTTCTAAAACGTGATCATTTCCCTTGCTTTAAACATGACATCAACTCTGTTTGTTATCTCTGACATGGTGTTAGAGGACTTTCATGATTTGGCCCCTGCTTATAGCAACAGCTTCATCTGTTGCTCCTCTCTCTCCTACTCTAGGTCCAGCTAAAGGGAAAAGTTTGAAGTCTCATTAACAAGTATACCCTCTTTGGCTTCCCGGACTTTGTAAATGATCTTTTTCTCTAATTGAAACACCCATTATTCCATTTATCCCCATGGCTAATTCTTACTGAATTTTGAGTTTTGGGCTTGAAGTGTAACTCCTCTAGGAACCTAGATTGCTTCTCTTAATGCCCCTCATGGAATCCAGGAAGTGCTGTAGAATCTTATTATTATCTCTGTTAGCCACTATCACACCATTTGGAAATTGCCTTTTTATTCATTTTTCTTCCTACTGTAAACTTGTGGAGGGCCAGCACTCTTTCTTCTTCGTGGTGGTAATTCCAACACCAAAATACTATGTAACATACTATGGGTATAATAAATGTTTGTTACATAATATAGGTACTGTGATTCATTATTACAAAACTAAACCCAGCAATTCATGTTAACACAGATGAAACTTATGTGAACTGTTAAAACAAAAACTTCAGCCAAATTAAATTTAAAAGAGTTTAGTTGAGCAATGAACGATTTGCAAATCAGACAGCCTCCTGAGCCAGAGTAGGTTCAGGGAGACTCCAGCTCAGCCACGTGGTGGAAGAAGATTTATGGACAGAAAAAGGAAAGTGGCATACAGAAAACAGAAGTGAGCTACAGAAACAGCTGGATTGGCTACAGCTCAGCGTTTGATTAGTTTGAACATTTGGTTGGCCAAAACTCGGTGATTGGCATAAGTGTAGGCTACAGCCTGTTTACACTGCCACTTGTTATAGTTCATGATGTACAGAAAAACCTTTAGGGTGAACTTAAAATACATAAGGAGGCAGCTTTAGGCTAAACTTGATTTGACAGAATATTAGAGGAAAGACTTTGCATCCTTGGGGCCTAGGTAAGGCTGTGCCAGGGAGTATAGATATGAGAGCAAAGTATGAGATAGATTTCAGTCCCTATTCCTTACCTCTCCCCGTGGGTAGAGTGTGGGGAATAGCTCAGGGCACAACTGGTACAACCAACCACATGTTTCAGACCTTCTAATTTTGTCTAGAACTAGTTGAAGTCATGAGGATATCAGTGCACAGCTGGCATAAAATGCACATTTAATGAGATGATAGAGCAACTAAGTTTAGCTAAAGGATCAGCCTAATTTTGAAACTGGCGGTGAGTAGGTTCGTTATACATTTTACTCATTTTTGAAGTGATCTGAGTTACTTTTATTGTCATTTCAGGTTACATTTGGTGTTTCTTTTATCAGATTCTACTAATAAGAAATAATCTGAACTTTAACTTAACTAAGATATATATAACCAATAATCTCATTTATTTTAAAATGTTACTGCCCCATCAATATTCCTGTTGATGGAATGTATCTTCTACCTTCCTAGTATTATTGAGTGTTAGAAACCCTGTGAATGAGGAGGTATTAAAACAAAATAGGCCAGGTGTGGTGGCTCATGCCTGTAATCCCAGCACTTTCGGAGGCCGAGGTGGGCCGATCACGAGGTCAGGTGTTCGAGACCAGCCTGGCCAATATGGTGAAACCCAGTCTTTACTAAAAATACAAAATTAGCCAGGCATGGTGGTGCATGCCTGTAATCTCAGCTACTTGGGAGGCTGAGGTAGGAGAATTGCTTGAATCCAGGAGGGGGAGGTTGCAGTGAGCCAAGAAACAATAAACAAAACATCTTTACAGCATTTTTGAAACAATGTTATTGCATTAGTTTCCAAGGACTATTTAACAATGTTCCACAAACTGGATGTCTTAAAACAACATAATTTACTCTCTCACAGTTTGGAGGCCAGAAGTCCAAAATCAACTGTCAGTAGGCCATGTGAGGGGACAAAATTCTCTTGCCTCTTCCAGCTTCTGGAAGTTGCTGGTAATTCTTTGCTCATGGGCTGCATAACTCTCATCTCTGCCTCCGTCATTACATGACCTTCTTTCCTCTGTCTGAGTCTGTGTCTTCACATGATCTTTTATAAGGATACCAGTCATTGGATTTACAGCACACCCTAATCCAGTATGACCTTACCTTAACTTGATTAGTTCTGCAAAGACTCTGTTTCCAAATAAGTTCAATTTCACAAATATGAGGCAGGGTTAAGGATTTAAACATATCCTTTTGGAGAACGCAAGTTAACCCACAACAACCACACGTACTAGAGTGTACTCTATCAATCTACACTATTCACTCTGCAATCATACTCCTCCTTCTAAAAATAAAATATTTGTATTGGAGACAATGGGTCTGGAACAGTATGATTCTTTTACTCCACAATGTGCTTTGCTTCATTTCTCAGCAAACTTCCCCACTTATAATGTTGTGTATCCATAAAAAATAATCTCTTTTCTCTCTGAGTAATCTCTCCTCAATCCCCTTTTCAGCTTCCCAACGCAGCTTTTCTCTCTTTCATAATTTCCAGTCTCCTTTTTTGTTAGAACCTGAAATATGTAGTTGTTCTCACTCATTGTTTCCAGTTTCTTTTAAACCAATTTTTGTCAGGTTTTTGTCCCCTACAACTGTAATTGGTGGTCTTGTCTCAAGGTCATGAATGACCTTTATTTTGTTATTTCCAGTAGTGAATTCTCTATCCTCAATGTCTACTTCCCCTTAGAAGGATTCATCATAATTAATCGCATGTCTTGTTTTCTCTCCTACCTCAATGGGCACTCTTTAAAATCTCTTTTCCTGTTTTATTCCTTGCCTTTAATGTTAGAGGGTTTAGACACTGGTCTTTTTTCCTCTCTATCTACTTCACTCACATGGTGGGTTTTTTCCTTCAGATTTATGGCTTTAAATACCAGTTACATGCTAATAACTCTCAAATGTGTATAACCAACTTAGACATCTCTTCTGAACCCTAGACTTGTTTATTCAACTGATATTTTCATTTGAATATGTGTTAAATATCTCAAGCACAGTATTTCTGAACTCTCAGGTTGCACCTATTCTTCTCTCTCACTTCCCACTCCTTAAAATAAGAATCCACAAATCAGCCTGCTCTCACTGCATTTATCCAGGGTCTAGTTTATGGCAAGTTTTTACAAGTGGTCAAGTCAAAGTATTTTGAGTCAGTGGAGGCTCTTCTATTTCTCTCACAACACACATACTGTCTGGTAGGCAACGCTGTTTAATTTACATTCAAAGCATATCTCAAATCTGACCCTGTCTTTCCTTGCTATCACCCTGGTTGGGCCATCAGTGTTTCTCTCCCAGAGTACTTCAGTAGCCTCCTAACTGAAGCCCCTTGCTTCTTACGCCTTAGTTTGTTCACAGCACAGCATGCAGAGTTATCATTTAAAAGCAAATGTAACCATCTCACTCCTCTGCACAAAACCCTCAAAGTTTTATTTGTTTTACTGAGAGTAAAATCCAAGGACTTTACAATGGCAGACAAGGTGGTAGCTGATCCTGGCTTCTTACCTTCCTGTTATCCTGTTCTCATCTCATATTTTTCTTTGCTTTGCTAGTTCGGCTGTAGCTGCACCTGTCTCTTTGCTGCCTTAGGGTTTTTGTATTAGCTATTCCTGATATGAGTTGCTCAGGCCCACACTTCCTTCAATCCTTTGCTCATAATTCACCTTTTCAAGTAGATGTGCACCTTATTTAAAATACGCACCATTCCCCATTCCCTGTCCCCTTCATCCTGATCTTTTAATATTTTTCCATATCATCTCTCCTTCCAATATGATTTATTATTTATTAAATTATGGTCTTGATTTAATAGTATCTGGTGGAAGGTTAGTTCCATGAGAAAGAAATCTGTTTTAATTACTTGTGTACTCCAAATACCTAAATTAGTGTCTAGCACATAATAGGTGCTCAAGTTCATATTTTTTCAATGAATGAATAAATAAATGATAATGTAGTTTAGTAGTAGTTTCACAGTATATGCATGGAATAATGATATTTGTTCATTTTACATTTACTAATGAATAAGATTTCAGAGAACAAATGTCATCACAATGATCTGCACCACTATTGTTGGTAGAGTTTTTCTATGTGCCTAGAGATTCTACATAATTCAATCCTACATAATTCAATTTGGTCCTACATAATTCAATTTGATATTCTTCCATATTAAAGACATCTATAAGTAAGACAATTGAGGCTTTGCAAGATTAAGTGACATTATCATGTCTAAACAGCATGTACAGAGTCAACAACAGCTCTGTGTAGACTGAAATTCCACTTTAACCATTCTGCTCTATTTCCACTTTCATAAACACTCAGGGAGCAGGAAGGAAAATTCTCTTTTTCCTGAAACACATATGCGCTCTCATATGTTGCTGACAGGCATTTATATGTGCACAGGCAGCTGCTGCTCATCCAGCCCTGAATTTCTTAGTCCAGAATTGCTAAAACTATCACTGATATTGTTATTGCTGTTTTTTCTATTGTCATCGGCTTCTTTTTTAAAGCAATCTGTGACACATTGAGAGATGCTTCTAGGAAATAGCTTTGCAACTCAAGAATCGCACTTCAGAACTAAGTAATTTAATATTTCACAGAGAAATGTACTGAATGCATCAATTTCCTCAGGGCTTTGGTTGGACTTACAAAAGTGACAATGTGCTACTCTGTAATAGATCTTAAGCTTTCTTTACAATAGAAGTTTTATGGAGGTGGCCAAGAAATCATTGTGACATTCACCTAAATAGGGATTCACTAACTGTGCCTTATTTATCTGTTGCCTTTTTGGCTTTTTTAATCACTTGCATTATTGTTACTTGCAGCTGGCTTTCTTAACTAAATAATTTTCTTTTCTATACGTTGGGATGGTATTACTTTCTGAAATAAATAATTTCCTTTCCCATAAATGGCTACAGTCATACTTCTTATGACTTTGGACTCTGATTCAGTTTCACATTCTATTAACAAACTTTATTTTAGATGTGTCTACATGGCTTCAAGTTCTTGGATAGAAAAGAAAAGCCTAGTATTAATCTAATACAATACCATATACTAAACACAATAAAAAATAGGTAGAAATTCCCTGCAGCAAGACTAGAATTAATAAGAAAGATTGAAGAAATGATAACATCAATATGATTTTATTTCAAATGTTTATATTTTGAACTCCTCAAATTAAAAAATCATTTTAGATGATGACATATGCTAATTATACCTTTCAACAATAAAGAGAAAATGATAGCCCAGTTTGAGCATTTACCTGTTTGAAGGATATTGCATAAGGAATGAAGGTTGGATAAACACACAATTACTTTCCATAGTGGAACTGTTTACCAATGATTTATTATGATGGTGATTGAGAAATCTTTATATTAAGTTTAATTATCCAAATCTGAATCTGAATGTATGTGCCAGTGTCAAATGAAAGGCAAGAACTGAGGTTGAAAACGTAGATAAATGATATTTTTTCTCAGGTGAAACCAAAGTTTGGAAGTTGTTAAAATATTTTTATCAATTAAGGTTCACATATGAAGAGCTGTGATTTTTTATAAATAAAATTATATTACTTTAAAAAATTTATAATGAGAGTTCTCTTACTGCCCAGGAAACTTGAGTCTCTTAGGCATACAATGTTTGGGCTCTGATATCTGAAGACATTGGAGATATACTTAATTTATACATGCATAATTTATTCTTTAATTAAGGATTCTGTTATTTGGAATAAAGTTGTATGGTTGGTAAAGAGTAATTTGTGTGGAATACCTATATCTGTCTATTGACTCATATCTCACATGCAACAATAAAATAAGAAATTAAACACTAAAATTATACATATTTATAGAACAAACTGAAAACTGTAGATCCCTACATATTTGTTATCTTCCTCACCCCCAAAACTTCCCCACATAAATAAGTAGTTTTCAGTGAATATAACTATTTTATTTACTAGGATTTTCCAATTTTTTATTATACCAGTAAACGTAAGGATTGCTGAATGTGGAAATATTTGATTCTTATGCTGAAGCTACACACACCTGTATTCCTGTAAGTCTTAAGGCTTCAGTCTAGTTACTCTGTAGTAAAAAAAAATGGTTAAGAGAACATTTCTGGATATTTTAAACCCAGAGATCAATGTAAAAACTTATGATAGTTTTAAATAGAAATTTTGTTAAAGTAAACACAAAGTTATTAGTTGGGTGAAAAGTAGTTTGAAAAGTTGGGTTGTGATCACTACTAAGGAAAGAAAGAAGGCAGGTGAGTTAGCATAATCTTCTTGTAAACATCTTAATAACTGAACCTTGTAGTAGTAGACAAATGATACTTGCTAGAAGGCTAGTGCTTATCTCTGGAAAGCTTTTAGCAGGATGTTTCTGGTTTGCTTGTGGTAAAGAATGCATATTGTAAGAATTTTTGAGTCACAGTTTCTTAGAAAATGTCATATAAATCAGCAGTCCCCAGCCTTTTTGGCATCAGGGACTGGTTTTGTGAAAGAAAATTTTGCCGCGGACCAGAATGTGGGGGATGGTTTCAGGATGATCAAGCTCATTACATTTATCATTAGAGTCCCATAAGGAGTGCACAACCTAGATCCCTTGCATGCACAGTTCACAATAGGGTTCGTGCTCCTATGGGAACCTAATGCTATTGCTGATCTGGCAGGAGGTGGAGTTCAGGCAGTAATGCTGGCCCGCCGCACACCTCCCGTGGTGAGGCCCAGTTCCTAACAGGCCATGGATGAGTACTGGGGGTTGCGGACCCCTGATATAAGCCATAGAACTATCTGTGACTATAAAATTGAGATGCTTCATAAGCTAAACTCTCCCCACTGTTGGAGGTGTCCTGTAAACCTCACAGGAAACCTCTTATATTACTCTGGACCAGAGAGGAATCGCCAACACTGACCAAAAAGTCATGGAGAGCCACACAAAACGCTCCTGATCCCTCCCTAATTGACTCATGCATCTTGATTGCTTATATCTTTGAAATTACCAGTAATAATTGCTCCTGAGTAAGAACTGTGATTTGTGTGAGTCTGACATTCAGCAATGTGATACTAAACATTAGATAATTTATCTTCAGGATCCATTTCTTCATTTAGTACTAGTTCATGTTTCCTATTGCAGATACATGGTATTTTTAAATACAATGCTGAAGTCATAAGAATTCCAAGAAAAAATAATGTAATACAAGTCTTTAATAGACCTAGTGCCTTCTGTTCTTACTATATATTTAGGTATCCAATGTATCATAATAGAAAATGTTTCTTGGGTAGAAATGAGACACTTCATAAAGGGGTTTAAGGTCCACACAAAATTAGGATGTTATTTTGATGATCATTTAATATTTAACAATAGAATAGTGATTTGAATAAGCTAAAAGTCTGAGAAATTTGTTCCTAATAATACCATTACAGCTTATTTTTAGATATTTTAATTGCATTTTCTATCCGCATAATTTTGTATCTTCAAAGCGTCTAAAAGGAATCGAAACCCCAAAATTTTAATTTCCAACTCATTAAACATTTTGGTACATTCTCTTACAGGTTTTGGCTAGTTTATTTGTTGGAGCCAAGGCTAACCAGAGGGATATAGGCACCTACATGACAAATAAAGAGAGAGATTTTCAACTCTTTTTCAAAATTCCAGTGAACTCTACAACCCAAGGAAGAAAGAGAAAGGCCCAAGAAATACAACTTCAGTTTACCCCCAAAGAGGAAATATTTAACTACAGACTGTGTGTTAGTCTGTTTTCATGCTGCTGATAAAGATATACCTGAGACTGGGAAGAAAAACAGGTTTATTTGGACTTACAATTCCAATGGCTGGGGAAGCTTCAGAATCATGGCGGGAGGTGAAAAGCACGTCTTACATGGTGGCAGCAAGGGAAAAATGAGGAGGAAGCAAAAGCGGAAACCCCTGATAAACCCATCAGATCTCGTGAGACTTATTCACTATCGCAAGAATACCACAGGAAAGATTGGCCTCCATGATTCAATTACCTCCCACTAGTTCCCTCCCACAACACTTGGGAATTCTGAGAGATACAATTCAAGTTGAGATTTGAGCCAAATAATATCACACAGAGCCAAATAATATCATTTTGCCCCTGGCCCCTCCAAATCTCATGTCCTTACATTTCAGAACCAACCAGGCCTCCCCAACAGTCCCCCAAAGTCTTAACTCTGTTTCAGAATTAACCCAAAAGTCCACAGTACAAAGTCTCATCTGAGACAAGGCAAGTCCCTTCCGCCTATGAACCTGTAAAATCGAAAGCAAGCTAGTTACTTCCTAGATAAAATGGGGGTACAGGTATTGGGTAAATACAGCCATTCCAATGAGAGAAATTGGCCAAAACAAAGGACTTACAGGGCCCATGCAAGTCTGAAATCCAGCAGGGCAGTCAGATTTTAAAACTCCAAAATGATCTTTGACTCCATGTCTCACATCCAGGTCACGCTGATACAAAAGGTCGGTTCCCATGGTCTTGGGCAGCTCTGCCCCTGTGGCTTGCAGGATACAGCCTCCTTCCTGGCTGCTTTCACAGGCAGGCCTTGAATGTCTGTGGCTTTTCCAGGTGCATAATGCAACCTGCCAATGGATCTACCATCCTGGGGTCTGGAGGATGGTGGCCCTCTTCCCACAGCCCCAGTAGGCAGTGCCCCAGTAGGGACTCTGTGTGTGGGGGGGGTCCCATCCCACATTTCCCTTCCACACTGCCCTAGCAGAGGTTCCCCATGAGGGCCCCACTCCTGCAGCAACTTTTGTCTGGGCTTCCGGGAGTTTCCATACATCCTCTGAAATCTAGATGAAGGTTCCCAAACCTCAATTCTTAACTTCTGTGCACCCACAGGCCAAACACCACATAGAAGCTGTCAAGGCTTAGGGCTTCCATCCTCTGAAGCAACACCCAAGCTCTATGTTGGCCCCTTTCAGCCATGACTGGAGCAGCTGGGACACAGGGCACCAAGTCCCTAGGGTGCACACAGCATGAGGACCCCAGGCCTGACCCACGAAACCACTTTTTCCTCCCGGACCTTTGGGCCTGTGATGGGAGGGGCTGCTGTGAAGGTCTCTGGCATGGCCTGGAGACATTTGCCCTATGGTCTGGTGGATTAACATTAGGCTCCTTGCCATTTATGCAAATTTCTGCAGCTGGCTTGAATTTCTCTTCAAAAAGTGGGTTTTTCTTTTCTGCTGCATCATCAGCCTGAAAATTTTCTGAACTTTTATGCTCTGTCTTCTTTCAAAAACAGAATGCTTTTAACAGCACCCAAGTCATCTTTCCAATGCTTTGCTGCTTAGAAATTTCTTCTGCCAGATACCCAAAATAATCTCTCTCAAGTTCGAAGTTCCACAAATCTCTAGGGCGGGGCAAAACGCTGCCAGTTTCTTTGCTAAAACATAAGGGTCACCTTTGCTCCAGTTCCCAACAAGTTTCTCATCTCCACCTGAAACCACCTCTGCCTGGACCTTATTGTTCATATTACCATCAGCATTCTTGTCAAATCCATTCAACAAGTCTTTAGGAGGTTCCAAACTTTCCCACATTTTCTTGTCTTTTTCTAAGCCCTCCAAACTGTTCCAACCACTGCCTGTTACCCAGTTCCAAAGTCACTTCCACATTTTCAGGTATCTTTTCAGCAATGCCCCACACTACTGGTACCAATTCACTGTATTCGTTCATTTTCATGCTGCTGATAAAGACCTACCTGATGGTTGGTGAGGCCTCAGAATCATGGTGGGAAGTGAAAAGCACTTCTTACATGGAGGCAGCAAGAGAAAAATGAGGAAGAAGCAAAAGTAGAAACTCCTGATAAACCCATCAGATCTCATGAGACTTATTCACTATCACAAGAATAGCATGGGAAAGACCGGCCACCATGATTCAATTACCTCCCCCTGGGTCCCTCACACAACATGTGGGAATTCTGGGAGATACAATTCAAGTGGAGATTTGTTTGGGGACACAGCCAAACCATATCAGACTGTATATACTAAACATGAAATTAATGGGAATGAAATTTCATGTAGTGTAGACAGTAAGAAATAGGAGTTGGGAGGGAGCATTAAAGAATAATATTCTCAAGCTAGAATTCTAACGAGTCCGATCTCTCTAATCTGTAATTTACTTTATTGAACTCTGTTGATTAGAAGACAAGTCTTTTGAACTCAGGGTCTGAGAGTATGGACTCAAAACTGTAATCTAATTCCTTCACTGGGTAAGACATTAAGTTGGAAAAACTTACGTTCTTTACAACTGCTAGAAACTCATCTAGTAGTCATTAATATAATTTCAGTTATCATTACACACACTAGCTTATTGTTATACTAATAAACACTGATAAGATACAGACTAGCTTCTAGCTGATATAACAAGAACGTATTAATCAGATATATGATTTATTTTACTAAACTGACTTTTTGTATTATAATTGCTAGAGGGATTTCTTGGCAAAATGTCTCATATGCGATTTAAAGACTGAATGAAATCTTAGACTTGTGCTTTATAAAAATGGGAAGAGGACACGAAATTTGGAAGAAATACAAGTAAATTAATTTTACCAAAAAATTTAAAGGAATAAACAGAAATATTTTATTCTATAAATTACCAACATGATGACCAGTGCTATGGTATGAATGTTTGTGTCCCTTCCAAAATTCACACTGAAACTTAATCCCCAATGCAACAGTATTAAGAGGTAGTACATTTAGAAAGTCACTAGCCCATAAGGGCTCCGCTTTCATGGATGAGATTAGCAACCTTATAAAAGGGCTGGAATTAGCTAGCTAGGTCCTTTGCTTTTCCACCTCATTTGCCCTTCATTCTCTTCTGTCATGTAAGGACACAGCATTTATCCCCTCCAGAGGACACAGCATTCAAGGTGCTATATTGGAAACAGAGAATAGGCACAAACCTATTGTGTTGGACACAAACCCAACTTGTATAACTGTGAACAATGAATTTATAAATTACCCAGTCTCAGGCATTTTGTTATAGCAGAATTAATGGACTAAGACAGCCAGGGACTAAACAAATCTAGACAAATATTCGTAACTGTACTAAATAATAGCATAAACAGTTATAGACTTTAAAAGTGAAAATCCAAGTGTTAACTGCAACAAAAATTTAAAAAAATCTATGCAAGAAATGTAACAATAACAAACATTATGGGCAATATAAAGATAAAAGAACACACTTTTTTCAGTGATATAATGAACACTTACTTGTTAGGGAAATAGCTCTTGGATGGAAATTTTGATTATTCTAAAGATTTCAAATCTTCTTCAATTAATCCATATTTAATATATTTCCAACCATAAGCCCAATAAAAGTTTGCGGTGGCTTAATAAAGACATAGTAAAGTTAATGTGGAAGTATAAATATTTTAGATGTGTTGAGGGGCACTTATGCTACTAAATATTAAAATGTATTTATAAAGTTACAATAACTTAAAGAGTATAATAAAGACTAAAAATTGACCAAAAATCAATGGACTAAAAATATCAACGTCTGAGACCCACACACACGAACAAATATATTTTCACTGAGTATATGATGATGAAGGTGGCCATCATATCAGTGGAGAAAAAGGAGTTAGTTGGTAATTGAAGCTTGGAATTATAATAAATATATATTTTTAAAATCACATTAGGTCCATATCTCACCACACATGCAGCTATAAACTGCAAAAGCATTAACACCGAAATGTAAAATTTGGAGACACGGAATTTCTAATCTAAAATATTGATGACTATTTTGTCATCTTGGAACATGAGAGGACTTTCCAAGAATAAAAGCAGTGAAAGAAAGCACAAATAACAACAATCACAGCAAAAGAGGTAACTTCAACTTAAAATTTTTAAAAATAATTTCATCAGTATGCATAAATAAGCTAGAAGGTCAAACATCAAAGCTAGGAAAAAATATGTGCTCAAATAAATCAAGGAAAAGGTTAAAATTCTTTCTAAATAAAATGTAATTACAGTGCAATAAGAAAGGCATTACATCCCCAATAGAAAAATGGTGAAAACATACAATATATTCATAGAAAGGGAAGTGCTACTTTCTGTTTATAAAAAATGGCAATATGTGCACATTTTTAAAAATAAACTTTTTATATTTTTCTTAAATTTCTTTAATGAGAATGAACATTATCAGTGTAAAAATTATGAATTGTAAATAAAATATAAAATTGGTATTAATTTTGAATTATTTCACTTTGACTCAGTAAAATACATTGCTTTCTTTATCCTTGATATTCACATTGTTTTCTTTTTGAAGCTTATAAACCAATAAAATTCATTTGGCATGCTTTTCCTGTCAGCAGTATGTTTTACTTTAGAAAACAAATACATTCTTTGTAGCTGTAATAAGCTTTAAAAAATTGCAAAATGGCACTAGTAAGAACTTTGATGGAAATTTTTATCTCAATCAGCACAAGCTTGCCCTACCTTTAATTGATTTGATAAAATCAGTATATCTAAATCATGTTTGCATATTTATATACTATGCTTGAAAACTTTAAATGTATGTAAAGTTTATAATGCTAATTAGTTATACACACTTGTTACAGAGACAGGTATTAGTCGAGAGTCTGGCTTCTCTTTAGGACACTACATTAATATTCTTAACTATTTTGCAGGGTGAAAATAACTATGGATTTATATGAAGTGTACATGTAAAAAGTACAAGTACAGTTTAATCTGCAACGTCTCTACACTGTGTGCAACATATATGACCCTCTACCTTTCAAAATACAAATAAGTCATAAGTGTATATGTTTTCTCTCCAAGAAAATACTAAGTTGACATCGAAACCGTCATAATTATTCTTCTCATTTGTATTACATGTAGCATTGGTGACCTTCCTAATGATTAACCTCCAGTATACGTGATTTGTGAGGTACAATTTCTCTAGTTAACAGATGAAAATAATAACATGAGAGTTATTTTATTATAAGTTCGGAAGTAACACAATTTGTTCTAAGTCACAAGACTCCTGGGTGGTAGAGCTAAAACTCAAGCCTCCTTATTATTCTTAGTTTGGTGTTTGAGTCTGTCTTAGTCTATTCAGGCTGCTATAACTAGATAACATCAACCAAGTAGCTTACAAAAAAAAAAAAAAGATACGTTTTTCTCATAATTCTGGAAGCTGAGAAGTCCAAGATCAAGGCGCTGGCAGATTTGGTATCTACTGAGGCCCTGCTTCCTCAGAGATGGTGCCTTCTAGCTATGTCCTTACCTGCTGAAAAGAAAACGAGTAATTCTCTTGGGCCTCTTTTATAAAGCCACTAATCCCATCCCTGAGGGCACCAACCTTATGCCCTGATCCCGCTATTTCCCTACTCCACCAAAGGCCCATTTCCTGATACCATCACCTTGGCAGTTAGGATCTTATGGTATAAACTTTGGGGAAACAAAAACATTCAGACGATAGCAGAGTCTTTAGCCAATTTTAAATGAAAGTTATTGGTTAATAATCTTGTCACTCAATGTTGGCCTTGATAGCAGGAAACTTGGAAAGATTGAACATTATTGAACTGCAAATTGATATTTTTTTTCATTTTTCTTGAGTATGCTTATGATATAGTTTGATTTTGTGACCCCAGCCAAATCTCATCTGGAATTGTAAACCCCTCATGTTGAGGGAGGGACGTGCAATCGCCACGTGTGGAGGGAGGGGGGTGATTGGATCATGGGGTCAGTGTCCTCCATGCTGTTCTCATGATAGTGAGTGAATTCTCACGAGATCTGATGGTTTTTAAAGTGGCAGTTGCTTCCTGTGTTCTCACTTCTCTCTCTTGCCACCTTATGAAGAAGGTGCCTGCTTTCCCTTTGCCATCTGCCACAATTTTAAGTTTCCTGAGGCCTCCCCAGCCATGTAGAACTGTGAATCAATTAAACCTCTTTTCTTTATAAATACTAGGTCTCAAGTAATATCTTTATGGCAATGTGAAAATGAACTAATACAGCTAACATACTGACAAATGTTGTCATCAAGATTCTGTGGGGTACACCCAGACGTCTTTCTATAGGTTTTTATTTATATGTGAGGGGAAAATATCTCTCACATTATTTATACTTTTAAGGAGTTTTTTTGCATACCTACTGTTAGTGTGGCACTGTTTAGGCACAAATGATGGTGACAAACAATTCTCTATATTCTTAGATGTTAAATGTTGTCACCCATTCAGGTTTTAAGCAAAGAGTCACATACAAAATATTGACTGTAATTATTACCAGTGATATTGAGGAGAAATACAGGATGTTATAAGAACATGTAATGAAAAGACTAGGTTCGTTTTATGATAAAAACTGAAAGTTGGTTGGATGTAGTCTAAAACAATGGGGTTTGGAGCTGGGGATGGTGTGCAAGAGATGGAAAGAATATTCTATGCTGAAGAAACATGTATAAAGTCCCTAAGATGGAGTTTAAGTCACTGGAGAACAGTGACTTAAAGAAGCTGAGAAGCCAGCATGGCTTGGAATAATGAACGAGGGGAAATTTATGACAAAATAATGCAAGAGTTGTAGTCAAGGACAATGTCACTTCACTAATTATACCCTTTGATATGGGCAGAAAAAATTTTGAATAAAATTCAACCATTTGTTCAATGTAAGGGTTAGGCTGAATTATTCCATGACCTGGCAGGGCACAAAGTTGACAGTTACTATGAAAGTATTCTAAATGCACACCAAGTTCCTCGGGGATCATCTAGTTCTAAGTCAGATAGTGATTGTAGGACATTTAAGAAACAAGGGCTCTGCCACAGTCAACAGGTAAGAGAAGAATATGCTGGATGTCTCGCTCTTGCTTTATTGCAAATGACCTTGAACTTTAGCAGTGACCAGACTTTGGATATTCCCATAGATTTGTGTCAATCTCAAATTACCTGGAGATTATAAAAAAATCGGCTGGGCACAGTAGCTCACGCCTGTAATCCTAGCACTTTGGGAGGCTGAGGTGAGAGGATCACCTGAGGTCAGGAGTTCGAGACCAGCCTGACCAGCATGGAGAAACCCTGTGTCTACTAAAAATACAAAATTAGCCCAGCATGGTGGCGCATGCCTGTAATCCCAGCTACTCGGGAGGCTGAGTCAGGAGAATCACTTGAACCCGGGAGGTAGAGGTTGTGGTGAGATTGCGTCGTTGCACTCCAGCCTGGGCAACAAGAATGAAACTCCATCTCAAAAAAAAAAAAAAAAAATTCTATACTTACTTTGTGTGCCTGGTATTTAAAATCCTCTTCCTGGTGGTATGGCTCTTACCTCACTTGTTAGGTTATGAATTCCTTTCCTCCACACCCTAGTTTAAGGTTGAAAAATAAATAGGAATCTCAGAGCAGTGCTTAATTCGAAGGACTCTGTTCAATAATTCTGAATTACTTGTTGTACATTGGCCATGCACTAGAATTTCACCCTGTCATATAGATGTTTTCTCTTGGACATCTAATTCCCCAGATACTCGATGTAGATCACAAAAGTGAAACATTTATTATTTGAAAGGAGAATGGCAATGAGAAATGTTTGTCAGCTCTTTTAAAGCTGTGAGAAATAGCAGTTGCTATTTCCCCCACTTGACTCTTTGTGTCATATGTAATATGTACAAGATATGTAATCTTGTAGCTTTTGTCTTCACTTCATTCCTCAGTTCCCTTGGGTCTTCCTCTTATAACACACAAGACCAATAGTTTCCAAGTCATTTAATATTTTAAAGGAAATTAATATTTTAGTTAGTGATAGATCAAACTACTAAATTGAATCTTGGCTTATAGACTGATGGATTGAATAAATGTCCAGAGGAACAGTAACCAGAGTTATTGCTCTCTTGGAAAACAAAACAAAATGAAACAGGTAAAAGCTTCTATGTAAGTTGAATCCCTGGTTATGATCTCTGTCACGCAGGCTAGAGTGCCGTGCCAAAATCATGGCTCCTTGTATCCTTGAATATCTGGGCTCAAGCAAGCCTCCTGCCTCAGCCTCCTGCATAACTAGGAGTACAGGTGCATGCCACCATGCCTGGTTAATTTAAAAAACAATTTTTAATATAGATATGGCATCTTGCTATGTTGCACCAGCTCTTCTCAAACTCAGCCTCAAGCAATTTTGCAGCCTCAGCTTCCCAAACTGCTGGGATTAAAGGCATGAGCCACCACACCACACCCTCATTTTCCTTTTTAAAAGGATCATTTATAACCATTCTTTTCCATGATAATATGTTTATTTAGAAAAGGAATCCATTTGTTTCTATGATTATTCTTTGTGATAATCAGGGATATTTGTGAGATGGTGTTAACTGTACTCAAGACAGGTGTTATTTGTAGACACTTTCTTAACATATCTTGTATCTTAATTACTTCTTTTCTTTTCCAACTTCAGGCTACAAAAGAGTCAGTAAAGCTAGAGTGAACAACAACAACATCAATAAACTAGTGTTTTTCAGAAGATTGAATCAATTTCCTTGACATATTTCTATATATTTCTCCAATAACCACAATGTAATTGTTTTCTAAAAGGGAGTCAGTTCCGGTGGCTCTATTTGATCACTAATTTGTTCCTTTTATGGTTGTTTTTTTATTGTGTTTACATGTTGTTCTTTTTTTTTAAGTTTTCTTTTTCCTTTGTTTTGCAACTTGTTCATTTCTTTGATTCTGTCAACCACTGTTTTTAGTCTGTTTAGTTATTGGTGATTTTTCTTTTTAAAAATTTTAAGCTACTTTAAATATCATAATTACAACAGTGATGCCAGAAAATTTCTCTGTTTTTTAATGATTTATTTTATTCCCAACAGCTTTCTGTATAAGGTGATCATATGTGTCAGTTTGCCTGAAATAAGTTCTGCTTATGCCTGTTTCCCTCAAAAGCATGCCAGTTTGGAAAAGTAGGGAGCTCACCAAACATCTGAAAGTTCTAGACTTTCAGACTTGGCTGTGATGTCTAAAGACACTATTAACAACTAAGACAATGTAACAGAGACCCCACTGCCACCACAACTGGGTAAATCCATTGTTCATGACTTGCTGAAGCTGAGAATCAGACACTGTTGCTAGCACCTATTCTGCTGCAGTCACTAAAACCTGAGTGTCTTGCTAAGCACTCTTTTCAGAATGGTTTCCCTGCTATGCCTGTTTCATCATGCTTCCAATCCAACTCTCACTTCTGACTGACAGAGACTAGGGACAAGGAAGGCTGGGAAAGTGAATTTTAACTACATGAAAGGTGTTCAAGAGCCAGGGTTCAACAATCACAATAGTTTACCATTAGAGTTACTCTACCTTCATGTTTGTTTTTATACGTAGACAAAAACGTATGAAGACAAACATGAATTTACCATAATAAAGAGTGTTTACTATCTATGAAGCTTAATTTCTTTAAAAGCAAGTTGGAAAACAGAAATAAACAAAAACCACTAAAAACTCAGTAATAAATAAAATGAGCAAAACTCAGAATTTGAGAACCCATAGAGCCCAGATCTAATTTAAAGATGTAGATTTAAATTTTATATTACAAAGACTGCTATTCTTAGGAAAATTCAGAGAAAACCATGAACTATTCAATGGAGCTCCTTAGAGTAATTGATTATATCATGTACCTAAAAATTTCTAAAACTGCCCTTGCAAATTGTTCGTCATGAAAAGGAGACCATTAAGACTGGTACTATGAAGATTTTAAAGTAGACTTTCTCCTTAACTGTTGTTGACAAGTCTCACTGGCTTTTCTAATTATTTTTCCAGGTTGAATGGCTGGAGAAATCTTTTTTCATTTAGCACTTTTTCTTTGTGAAACATGTAGATAATGAATAAAATATTAATAATATTAGCTAATGATTACTGAGACAGACACTGCCAGATGCCTACCCAATATCCATTTCTTCTTCTTTTCGGTATCAGAAGCTAATTACTATTTGAGATGGCTATCTACACATCTTTAAGAAATCCATGGCCGGGCGCAGTGGCTCAAGCCTGTAATCCCAGCACTTTGGGAGGCCAAGACGGGTGGATCACAGGGTCAGAAGATCAAGACCATCCTCGCTAACATGGTGAAACCCGGTCTCTACTAAAAATACAAAAAATTAGCCGGGCGTGGTGGCGGGCAGCTGTAGTCCCAGCTACTCAGGAGGCTGAGGCAGGAGAATGGCATGAACCCAGGAGGCGGAGCTTGCAGTGAGGGGAGATTGCACCACTGCACTCCAGCCTGGGCGACAGAGCGAGACTCTGTCTCAAAAAAAATAAAAAATAAAAATAAATAAAAATAAATCCATTTCCCTGTCTCCCTTTCTGTTAGGCTGGTCATGTGACACGGTCTTGACTTATGGGAAATAAGTGGAAGAGGGCTTTTATCCTTCATGCCCAACAGGTACTAAAGTAGAGCAGCTCTGACTTCTTGTTTCAAAATTAAATAATTTGCTCACTACAATACTTGAAATTTAGAGAGAAGCTGATGAGAAAATGAAGAAGCAAATATACAGATCTGAACTGCAGAGTCAAATAGTGTCTTATACTGTCCATATAGAAGGAAGTAATATTAAATGAGTAACATTTAGGAATCATAAAGGTTTGTCTAAGCTGTTTTTGATTAATTAAATCTTACTTAAAGCTCAAGCTATAAACTAATTTACCTTGCTCAGTTAAAAATATGAATATCGTATTCAAAACATTTGTTCAAATAATGAATATTGAAAAATGAAGCTAGCTGAGTGGTCTCTCATGCCTGTAATCCCAGCATTTTAGGAAGCCAAGGCAGGTGGATTGCTTGAGGTCGGGAGTTCAAGACCAGCCTGAGCAACATGGTGAAACCCCGTCTCTATTAAAAATGCAAAAAAAAAATAAAATTAGCTGGGCATGGTGGTGGGCACCTGTAATCCCAGCTATTCAGGAGTCCAAGGCAGGAGAATCCCTTGAACCCAGGCAGCGGAGGTTGCAGTGAGCCGAGATCTTACCATTGCACTCCAGTCTGGGCAACAGAGTGAGACTCCATCTCAAAAAAAAAAAAAAAAAAAAGAAAAGGAAAAAGTAAGCTAACATTGCATTATAAATTTTTGCATCTCCTTTATAACAAATATTGGCAACAACTATTCAAGATCTGCAAACAGTAATGGCTTGGGGAATTTGCCAGCAGTTCTCAATATCAATTGCAGCTTTAATCTGGCTTAAACCATGAATTATTTTTCAGGTTTCAGCAGCTTCTAAATTATTGCTCCATTAAGGTTGTAAAGTTAATCCCGCAGACGTACTTTTACATCCAATAAATATGCTGTCCTGTGCATCATTTAAGACATTACCAGAAGCATTTTCTATTGATACAGTAACAGAGAAAATACTTCATCAATATAAGCAATATCTTCCTAACATCTCTGGAAAATGTTTAGAAACAAAGAAAGCATATTGTTTATTGCTGGAATGCACTATTATGGTGCTATATAAATCATTTTCTCTCCAAACACAGTCAATATTCCTACAGAATAAAAATTGTTATTTTCTTAAGTAAATTTGAATAATTCTAGTGCCACAGCATATACTTTGCTCCTGTCTTATTTTTACATGCTGCTGTAGAGCTACACTAGAATTTAATTTGCCTTTTAAAGAAATATATTTTAATGGTAACAACTTCATCAAAATCTAGATGAACTATGAAATTTTAATGTCTGCGTACTCTTTCACTATATTAATGTTCAATTTATGCTTATAAATATGCTGTTGAACTTGTATACAGTTCTTAATAGTAGTGTTTTTATTGCTTCTTAAGAATTATGAAACATAAAATAGTGACTGTTGATAACTTTCATATTATGGGTAATGTACAATATAACTATATTTTATTATTTTAGAATCTGAATATAGAATCAAGGCTTTGAAGAATATATAAAAGCATGATAAAGTTCACTTTCTATTATTGTATTTTGGAATTGCATTCTGTATGTATGCATTAGTTAAGCTTGTTAACTTAGTTGTTCAAATTCTTCCTAGTTGGTTTATTGCCTGTTTGTTTGTTTAATTAATGTATCAACTTCTGAGAGAGGAGTGCCAAAAATTTACTGTGATAAATGTGTCAATTTCTCCTTGTAGTTCTGTTGATATTTGTTTTATACATTTTGCTGTTCAATCATTAGCTTCATATAATTTTAAAATTACTACATTTTCCTAATAAATTAAACATTTTTATCTTCAGTAATAGCTTCTTTTTTAATTCTAACTTACTGATACTAACATAGTTTTACCAGCTTCTTTATAGTCTTTTGCCTGCAGTACTGTTTTAAGCTATTCTATTTGAATATTCTTGTGAGTATACTTTTTCTGAGTTTTTTGTTTGTAGTATCTAGCTTTATTAAAGCTTATTCAAGAAAAAACAAAATCTGAATATATCTGATATCTATATCTAAAGCTACATATATAGTTGAAATTGCAAACAAAACCTTCTTACAAAGAAAACTCTAGGCCATGATGGTTTCACAGATAAACTCTATCAAAAGTTTAAGGAACAAGTAATACCAATTTTGAAAAAGCCTCTCAAAAAATTTAGGAGAAAGGAACTTTTTCCAATTAATCTTAGAAAGCCTATATAATGATACCAAAACCCGATGACATTACAAGTCATTATTCTTCAGCAACATAAATGCAAAAGTGCTCAATCAAATATAAAAGAATAAATATATCATGAGCAAGTGGGGTTCATCCTACAAAGGCAGTTAACTAAATATTTATAAGTAAAATAATGTGATTTACCATCTGAGTATAATTTTATGTCAGTAGAGGCAGACAAATTATTTGACAGCATTCAACAGCCTTTCATGATAAAATATCTCAGCTAAATAAAAATTGATGGGAAATTTCTGAATCTATTAAAGGGCATCTGTTGTGGACTGAGCTGTGAACCTCCCACCCCCCACAAATTCATGGGTTGAAACCCTACCTCCCAATGTGTCTATATTTTGGAAACAGGAATTTTAAGGATATAATTAATGTTAAATGATGTTGTAAGGATTGGGCCCTAATCTAATGGGACTGGTGTCCTTATAAGAATAAGAACAGACACCAGCAAACTCTATCTCATTCTCTGTATACACACAGAGAAAAAGCCATGTGAGGATACAAAGAGAAGATGGCCATCTGCAAGCCAGGAAGAGACTTTACCAGAAACCCATTCTGATGGCACCTTGATTTTGCACTTCAAACCTCCAGAACTATGAGAAAAAAAATGCCTGTTTTTTTAGCCACTCAGCCTGTGGTGTTTTGTTAACGCAGCCCAAGCTGACTAATATAACATCAATGAAAGTCTGCAGATAACCTTATATACTAAACGGTGATGTATTGAATGTATTCTCTCTAAAATCAGAAAAAGAGGTAGCATATTAATTCTTACACTTTTGTTTAACATCAGATTGGATAACACAGTCAGTACAATATGAAAAGAGAAAAAAAAAGTTGTTTTTATTTGTAGTTGATATGTGAGTCTCCATAGAAAATTGTAAGTAATCTCCTATAATACTAGAACTAAATTGCTAGATCTAATAAGTGAATTTAGCAAGACTGCAGGATGCAAAGTCAATATACGCAATTCTATTTTATTTTTATGATAGTAAGAAACAATTGGAAAAAT
Organism: Gorilla gorilla gorilla; assembly: GCF_029281585.2. NCBI lineage: Eukaryota > Metazoa > Chordata > Mammalia > Primates > Hominidae > Gorilla > Gorilla gorilla. The sequence continues at coordinate 38,673,764 of NC_073227.2, read as the reverse complement.
AAATTTAAACAAACAGTACAATTTGCAACAGCATCGAAAACTTCCACACTACAAAAATACAAGCTATTGCCAAAATTAAAGCAAGCCTATCTAAGTGGATACACACATTGCATGGCCCAATACTGTCAAGATGTCTATTTTCCTCACGTTGATCTATAGATTAAAAAGTCCAATCAAAATACCAGAAACTTTTTTTTTGTAAAAATGAACGAATTTATTTAAAAATACATATGGAAATGCAAAGATCTAGAATAGCCTAGCCACTTTATGTTAAAAGAATGTATTTTGAGGACTTATACTACCTGTTTTAAGGCTCATAATAAAGCTACATTATCAAGAAAAAGTGGTATTTGATTAAAGATAGACATCTGAGTAGAAATTCCAGAAATAGAACTGCATATATAAGATTCAGTTGATTTTTTTACAAAGTCACTGAGGTTACGAATGAAAGAATAGTCTTTTCAACAAATGGTGCTAGATACATTGGCTAAACACACATGAAATAAGACTAACATCAAATCATAGTTCACACCAAACACAATTAATTTCCAAAAGATCATAGAGTTACATATACAAGCTAAGCTTATAAAATTTATGGATTAAACCTAACAGAAAATCCTTGAAATCTTGAGATAAACCAAGGTTTCTTAGTACAACAACAACAAAAAAAAGTAAAAGCACTAACCTAGACATAAATAATAAAAATATATTGATGGGCTTCCAGTCTGTAGAAATGTGACTCCTGACAGCTGTCTTCTTGCACTGCACATGGCTGAAATATTTACCTCATGTGGAGAAACTTGGAAGACGCAAATTCACATCTTCCTGTTGATACTGACAGGAGACATGGAAATACTGAGTAGAAGAGGGTGGTTCCCCTTCAAAGGCCCCACCCTCAAGCCTGGAAACCCACAGCCTTAAATGGGAACAGGAATCCCTGTTTTCAAGCCCCAAAGTTGCTTTTTGGCCTGCCACGCCTCCCATCCTGTGCCCATATAAGCCCCAAACCCCAGGCTCCACGAGGAGATGAAGAGAATGAGCAGAAGAATGGCAGGACGGCCTGGCAGAGAGAAGAGAAGGAGTGTCTGAACACGGAGAGGAATTCGGCTGGGGGCAGTCAGAGTGGAGATCTGCTGCTGGACAGCCAAACTCCAGGGGAAGATTATCTTACTACTCCATCCCCTTTCCAGATCCCCATCCATCCCACTGACAGCCACCTCCAGCACTCAATAAAACCCCCACATTCACCATCTTTCAAGTCTGTGTGCAACCTAATTCTTCTGTACGATGAACAAGGACCTGGGTACCAAAGGGGAACTGCACTGAGCAGGTTAGCACTTAAGCGGTCTGCAGACCATTTGGCTTCAGGAGTTGCAGGCATCCGCCCCTAGACGCTACTGTAGTGCCAGAGCCCAGAAAGCACTCACCATGGCTCCTGAACCTGTCCATCTGCGTGTTCCCACTCCTGTAAGGGGTTTGAGTGCAGCTGGTGGCTGAACAGATGAGCCACACCCCTGTCGCATGTCCTGCGAGGCGGGTCAGGGAGGTCTCCCATTTCACTGATTCTGGACCCAGATCCTGTCAGCCTGTACCCGCATTCTCAGTTTACTCCTCTGTGTGCCTATTCCTCTTCACAGCCGCAGAGGTGCTATAGTGTTTTTGAGCAGCGCTAATTCTTTTTATTCTTATTTTCCGATATCTTAGTGTTTGAAGTGAAAGAGGAAAAATAATGTATGAGCTTACAAAGCCATCTTGACTGGAAGTCTCAGCAGTGTTTTTAGACAAATTACATGACAAAATCCTAAATGAAACAGGAATAGGGTGCATTCTTTTCTGTGGATAAAAGCACAAAAGTGGTCGGGCGTGGTGGCTCATGCCTGTAATCCCAGCACTTTGGGAGGCCGGCGCAGGCGGATCACCTGAGGTCAGGAGTTCGAGACCAGCCTGGCCAACATGGTGAAACCTCATCTCTACTAAAAATACAAAAGTTAGCCAGTCGTGGAGGGCAGGCACCTGTAATCCCAGCTACTCTGGAGGCTGAGGCAGGAGAATCGCTTGAATCTAGGAGACGGAGGTTGCAGTAAGCCAAGATGATGCCATTGCACTCCAGCCTGGGCGACAGAGCAAGACTCTGTCTCAAAAAAATACATAAATAAATAAACCACAAAAGCTATTTGTGGAATAATGGCGTGGGTCTTAGAGGAGCCACAGAAGCAGTGATGTGAGAGCTGTAGTCCTTGGGCTGCTTAGAAATAGCTAGATCAAGGGGGACATGAGGAGGAGCAAAACAAAGTTGTCAGCTTTGTAAATTGGTCCATGGCTGTCTTTGGCCTTTTGGTCATTTAAGGCACTTTGCATGACTCAGCACGTTGGATAACATCCCCATTAGCTGTCCTAACTTTGAATATACAAAATGAGATCACAAATTATAAGGTAAAAACAAGCGGTAATAACCACCCCAAACTGGTGGATTCTTAACATCACTTTATACAAATCATTTTTAGCTACTCGAAAATTACATTTCTTAATTTTAAAATGTTTGACTTAGCCCAAAAGTAGAATTTCTTTCACACCATTAACTTGTAATCGATGGAGTGATTTTTGAAAAAACATATACAAAATATACTTTCTCCCACTTCAACAAGTCAACATGCTGTTTCTGCACTCTGTCAGCCTGAAACCAGTAGAAAGAAAAAATCTGTAAGCTTTCCGTGATCATAGGTTTTGGAGAAGAATGCTTCTAAACAACTACGTTTTTGAAGTAGGCTAAAAATATTTCTACTTACTTACAATGAAATTTACATATCATGGTGAAGACAAATGTTACCAAATCACAAACTCACGCCTTTGTGTTTTTTAAAAAGCAGGTAATGAACCATATTTATACTTGGCAGGACTGAGAGCAAATTATACTCATTTGTTTCCCTTATCATTTTTATTCAAGCTAAAAATAATGATTAAAATGAGCTACGAAGGCAAGGTGGAAGGGAAAAGCTTTGCTAATGTTTTGCGGTGTTCTAGAGTGTTCCTATGTATGTCTCAGTAGTGAAATTTTTCTTGTTGTTGGGGTGGTTCAATACCATTTCCAGAATACCTTTGTATAAATCTAGGTATGAATATTAGAAGCCCTTAAGATAAAAGGATTAAAAGTTTGTACTTAAACAGCAAAGAAAACCTGATTTTAATATCTCTGTCTCTCTCTCTCTCTCAACCTGTGTGTGTGTGTGTGTGTGTGTGTGGGTTTTGAGACAGAGTCTCGCTCTGTCGCCCAGGCTGAAGTGCAGTGGTGTGATCTCGGCTCACTGCAACCTCAGCCTCCAAGGCTCAAGCGATTCTCCTGCCTCAGCCTACCGAGTAGCTGGGATTACAGGAGTCTGCCACCATGCCTGGCAAATTTTTGTATTTTTAGTAGAGAGACGGGGTTTCACCATGTTGGCGAGGCTGGTCTCAAACTTCTGACCTCAGGTGATCTGCCCACCTCAGCTTCCCTAAGTGCTAGGATTACAGATGTGAGCCACCACACCTGGCCCTGTGTGTGTTTTTTTATGAAACATTGCATGGTGCTAAATATCCTCTTCCTTTGTTTTAACTTTTATAAGACAGGGCGTATACATTTCCTGTTGCTGAGGCAACAGACTACCACCAATTTAGTGGCTTAAAAACCACAAGTTTATTATCTTACGTTTCTGGAAGTCAGAGGTCTAGTATGAGTCAGCCGGGCTACATTCCTTCTGGGAGCGCTAGGAGAGAATCAATTTCCTTGCTTTTTCCAGCTTTTAGGAACCACCCATGTTTCTTGGCTCATGCTCCCACATCTCTCCAAACTATTTTTTTGCCATCACATCTTCTTCTCTTATTCTGACCATCAAGCCTCCCTACTATAAGGAAACCTGTGATTTCACTGGATCCACCCAGATAATCCAGGATAATCTTCCTATCTCAGTATTCTTAACTAATTATATTTACAATGTCCCTTTTGCCATAATATATAATATCTTTACAGATTCCTGGCATTAGGCCATGGACATCTTTGAGGGGCCATTTTTCTGTCACATAGAGGATTCAATATTATAATATTTTTGACTTTTTTAAAAAAACATAAAAATTATGTTATTTTTTTGAGGAAACCAATGAAGTATAGATACATGTCAATAAAATAAAGGAAATTAAAAAATATCCTACAATTTGACTCTCTATAAATAACCACGTTTGATGTATTTTAGGCTAGATAGATGCCCACAATTATCAAATTAATTAAAGCAAGATTATCAAGGTAGTCTTTCAATTTTTATACTTTATTATAATGCCTTTTGACTTAATAATGGATACATCTAACTTTTATGTTAATAAGTATTTGCCTCTAGGATTATTTTTACTAACGAAATAATAAGTTTCCCTTTGTATGTCTCTATACTTATTAATCCAGTGGACTAATGCTAAACTTTTGAGTTTGGCACATATTCATATCATTTTCTTAGGCTAAATATCTAAACAGAATTACTGGGACAAAGGTATGACATTCTATTACAAATTTATCTGTAGATATGTGTAATTAAATAATTATTTGCTATCCGTATTTAAAGTAGCTACTTTCCCAAACCTTCCTGCATATTGGTAATATGATTTCATTTTGTCCTAATCAGTTTGTTAGGAAATTATCCCTCACTGTGATTTTAACCTTGTCACAACATGACACAAATTTTAATAAGTAAAAAGTATCCAAAAATTCATAACAGTGACTTTGATGTCAATTGTCTAATTCCCTTGAATAGAAGAGAGAATGCAAATTCCATCCATCTATTATTTCATATGTCTTCATTCATGCATTTACTTTTTAGTCATTACAGATTCCTCAGTACTGTTAAGAGGCGGGAGAATTGGCAATAAACCACACTGTGAAGGTCACCATTCTCATTCCTGTGGTTTTTTATTTGTGTATATGAAGGAAGGTCACAGACAAACAAGTATATATCTGAGTGAATGAGATAATTTCATAAAGTGAAATGTGGTGCTAAGAAGATGACACAACAGAATGGTGTGGAGTACACTCTACATGAAATGGAAATAGATTGAATTTAAAGTAGCCAGGTATGCGGAGATCAGGAGACTGAACTTTGGGCAAAGGGATTACCCTAACTTAGAAACGAGGGAACTGAAATGAAGTCAGTATGGCTGGAGTATATTGCCTTGAACAGGTTGACACTGAAGTTGAGCATGGTTTGATGTGGAAAATTCCAGACCATTCTATTAAAAATTAATTTTCATTAACTGCAATGAGAAATCACTGTAGGATTTTAAGCAGGAAATTATATATTGTAATTTAGGGTGAAGTCAGTTTACCTTGGTTGATATGTAAAAAATGGTGCATATGGTTTAAGGGAGGAAATGGGAAGACCGGTTATGAGGCTATTTCAAAAGGCTACTGGATTGGTTCAGGGTGGTAGCAGTAAAGATGGAAAAAAACGGATATTTGGACATATTTTGGGTATATTTTGGTGCTCCTTTCTAGACCATGAATAGTATAATGATGAACAGATATAGGATTTTGTCGCTCCTTCCACATCTTTCATATCCTCATCTCCAGTCTCAAGCTGGCCTTCAGTACTCATCTGACACTCATTTTAAGGATATGGAAACAGCTATTCCCTGATCCAGTGGCAGTCTCGGTAAGGGCTAATAAAGTGAGTTAGAACCAAATAATGAAACACAAAGACTAAGGATAACTGTGTCCTATAAAATATTTATAAGAAAGCATTTTTCTTAGTCCGTTTTGTGCTGCTATAACAGAATACCTGAGAGTATGTAATTTATAAAGAACAGAGATTTATTTCTTACATTTCTGGAGGCTGGGAAGTTTAGGATCAAGGGGTCAGCATCTGACAGAGGCCTTCTTGCTGAGTCATCTCATGGTGGAAAAAAAGTCAAGAGAGGGGAAGAGAGAGAGAGAGATAGAGAGAGAGAGAGAGAGAGACAGAGAGACAGAAAGAGTGCAAGAGATAAGACTCACAGCCTCAAGCCCATTTATAATTGGCATTAATCTATTCATGAGGGTGGAGCCCTCATCACCTGAACACTTCTCCTTAGGCCCCACCTAACAACACTGTTGCATTGGGGATTAAGTTTACACATGCTTTTGGGGGGGATGCATTCAAACCATAGAAACACCCTTCATTATTAGTTTTTCTATTTTAGCCTACTTGCTCTGGGTGCCAAAAATGAGCACCAATTTCTTTCATATTGAAGCTTTGTCATCAGAATCCTCCTGTAAAAACAAAAATAACTTATTTGACAGTAGTAACCCATTAGCATTCTCATACTTTACCACAAATTAGATCATAAGGATGACTTAATTTATAGCTGAAAGGATCCTTGAAATATATGTTCTGTTAAACATGGGCCGTACAGAAGATCAAGGCCCTTTGTTATGGGTTAAGTGAAGGTTGCCTGGGGGAGACTGTTAGGAGAAAGGTATAAGTGGAAATGCTATATAAAATGTATTCTTTTTGCAAGTCAGGAGTTTCTCCTGTTCAGCCTGCCTGCCACTGGACCTCCCTATTTGTACGTTTCATGCCCAGTAAAACCCTATGTCTCTTTTGCTGGCTCTGGGTCTCTTCTTTGCTCTCTAAAACATGGCACAATTCCTACTCAGGTTAATAGGGGTCCAGAAGGATGGTCCACTGATAAAGATCGACAGATACAGGTTGTTGGAAAAGAAAGCACACCAGAAACTGTGTGCACTAAAATGGCCAGATGATGTGGAACATTGATAACATCCAGCTAGCGGGGCCAGGAAATACTTTGACTACCTGAGGCCCACAGAGCTGACTCTGTGGAAGGTATACTGTAGGAAGACCCCAAGGGAGTCATGCTCTGTCTCATCTCTTATTCTTGAATGTGGGCAGGACCCGTATCTGTGATAGGTTAGATTATGTTCTACAGTTAAGGTGGGGATTTTACAGCTGCCATCAAAGTCCTCAGACAATTGACTTTAATAAAAAAAGAAGGTAATCTTAGGTGGCCGTGACTTAATCAGACAAGCCCTTGAATTCACAGAAGATGCTAAAGCCAGGCTTAAAGAAGCAAATTTCCATATTGTGGAGAAGGCCAAATGGCAGAAAACTGTGGGCAGCTGCTAGTAGTTGAGGATCTCACTCCTGTAACTGCAAGGACCTACATTCAGCCAAGAACCAGTGAGTCTGGAAAAAGATTCAAAGCCTCAGATGAGATTGCAGCTCTCTATTAGTCCACTTTCATGCTGCTGATAAAGACATACCCAAGACTGGGTAATTTATAAAAAGAAAAAGAGGTTTAGTGGGCTCACAGTTCCATGTAGCTGGCGGGGGGTGGACTCACAATCACAGAGGCAGGGGAAAGGCCCTTCTTACATGGTAGCTGTAAGAGAGAGAATGAGGACCAAGTGAAACGAGTTTCACCTTATAAAACCATCAGGTCTTGTGAGACTTATTCACCACCAGGAGAACAGTATGGTGGAATCAGCTCCCATGATTCAATTATCCCAAACTGGGTCCCTCCCACAAATCATGGGAATGATGGGAGCTACAATTCAAGATGAGATTTGGGTGGGGGCACAGCCACGCCATATCAAGCTCCCTCCCACAGCCTTATAAGATCCTGACTTCAGGACCGTATTGTGCTGTATCCAGATTCCTGGCCTATGAAAACTGTGAAATAATAAATGTGTGATTTATTAAGCTGCTAAGTTTTTGGTAACTTGTTAAACAGCATACAAGCTAATATATAAAATGACGAATAACTCAATTAATAATGAGCAAAAGATCTGACCAGACACCTCACCAAAGATGATATACAGATGACAAATAAGCATTTGAAAAGATGCTCCAAACATATGTTCCCAGGAAAGTGCAAATTCAGACAACAATGACATACCATTACACATCTATTAGAATAATGAAAATCTGAAGCATTGACAATATCAAATACTGGTGAGGATGTGCAGCAACACAAACTGTCATCCCATGCAAAATGGTACAGCCACTTTGGAGAGATTTTGGCAGTTTCCTACAAAATTAAACGTATTCTTACGATATGAATCAGCAGTTGTGCTCATTGGTATTTACCCAAATGAGCTGAAAACTCATGTCCAAACAGAATTTGCATATGGATGTTTATAGTAGCTTTATTCATAATTGCCAAAACTTGAAAGCAACCAAGATATATTTCAATAGGTGACTGGATAAACCAACTATGGTACATTCATATGAAGAAATATTTTTCTGCCAGGCATGGCACCTCATGCCTGTAATCCCAGCATTTTGGGAGGCCGAGGTGGGCAGATCACGAGGTCAGGAGATCAAGACCATCTTGGCTAACACAGTGAAACCCCGTCTCTACTAAAAATACCAAAAATTAGCACGGCATTGTGGCATGTGCCTATAGTCCCAGCTACTCAGGAGGCTGAGGCAGGAGGACCGCTTGAACCCAGGAGGCAGAGGTTTCAGTGAGCCAAGATCACACCACTGTACTCCAGCCTGGGCAACAGAGTGAGACTATGTCTCAAAAAAAAAAAAAAAAAAAAAGAAAAAAAGAAAAAAGAAATGTTTCTCAGTGGTGCAAGTAAAATGAGCTATCAAACCAGAAGACATAAAGATAACTTAAATGTGTATTTCTAAGTAAAAGATGCCAATCTGAAAAGGCTATATACTATTTGAATCCAACTATATGGCTTCTTGAAAAGATAAAACAATGTAGACAGTAAAGAGATCAGTGGTTACCAGGGCCCAGGATGGGGGTGCAGGAGAGGGAGGAATGAATAGGTGGGATACAGGGAATTTTGGGGACAGTGAAACTATTCCTTATTCTACCAGGACACTGTAATGGCAGACACAAGTAACTGTACATTAGTCAAAACCCAAACAGAATATATAGCATGAAGAGTGAACTCTGATGTAAACTATAGACATTGGTGAGGCTCATCAATAAAATGAGTCAATGGGAACATATGTTGTGGAGCATTTTTTTTTTAATTGTGGAGCATATTTTTAAATACTTATTTGTCATCTGCATATCATCTTTGGTGAGGTGTCTGCTCAGATCTTTTACTCATTATTAATTACTTGTTGTTTTATGTATTAGATTTGTATGCTGTTTAACAAGTTACCAAAAACTTAGCAGCTTAATACATCACATATTTATTGTTTCACAGTTTCCATTTTATTGATGTAGTACAAAAAAATGTACTACATTAATGCAAGATGTTAACAGTAGGTGAAATTTGGCAGTGGGGAGGAGGGATGAGGCATATATGGAAACTCTGTACTTTACATTCAATTCTTATGTACTGCTAAAACTGTTCAAAAAATAGTCTATTAATTACAAAAGAAAAAAAAAACAAAATCAAAGTTAGGATTAGTTACCCAGGCCATTCTATTTTAATGTTATTTTTCCCTCACCAAATTTTGTTGAGATTCAATTTGTGTCCATAGCCTAACATGTGAGTTAATTTGAAATAAGTTGTATTATCATATTCTTCCTTTGCCTATATAAAAGATATGTTCCCAACCTTATTAATTGTATAATTCAGATCCCTTCTACTATTTATTATGTTTGGCCAATTTCCCCCCTGGATTGAGAGAACTGAGGTAAAATCTGTAATTTTGCTACCCTAATATTCTGCTTGTATTTCTTAACATTTTGGCTTCAGTATTTTGATGCTACATGACTTGTATACATAATGTAAAAGCATTATATGATTATATTTGAACTTGAGGGAAGGCTAACTCCACTGGCTTGAACAGCTCACTAACTTTCCCTTGTACCCTGCTTTTGCCCCGTCTCCTATTTTTGTAGCTTAACTAGAACTCTTCCGAGTTACCGTAACGGGGGTGGAGTCTGATTCCAGCCACTGTGCTCCAGAGGCTCCTTGTTTATGATAAGACAATTTCCTAGACCAAGAATCTCTCATTATTAAGTAGTTCCCTATAAATGTGTAGTGTTTTAGAATGAGGAATCTATCCTGTAACCTTAGAGCCTGCATATAACTTATGTATTCAACCTAAAGTGTCAGTCCCATTCTTTTTCATTTAGTATCATACATGTATTTTCCAAGTGTCATCTTATTATATATGAATTATATCTATACACATGCATATGTATATGATATATGGTTATGTGTTTTTAGTGTATTAATACCTATGCTACTTGTATTTGTGTTTACATACATGCAGTGAGATATATGTATATAGGTATATGTTTAAATAAATATATAGAATCTCTTCTGATAATCTATAAGTTTTAAAATCTGGTTTTGATTACAGTGATTATTACATCCATAACACTAAATCATATTATTCATCCATATCTCAATTTATTAACTTCAGTGTCCAAATAGCAGTGCTGCGAAAACGATCTCTAATTTGGGTGCTTTGGACTTCTCTGCATTTTTCTGCCCCCTTTTGAATCTCACATATTAAAGGGTAGGGTCAATCAAGCCATTTTAATTCCTTTATCTCTCCTATCTCCATTCTACTCTATCGCATATCCAGGCATAATGTTTAAATCATTGCTCTGGTGTTTATTTCAGGTTGGGAGGCAGCACACTTCTCGTTTATGAGCCTTCAGTTAATCCTGTGTTTCAGCAGAACCAGAGGGTAAGTCGGATTGCTGTTCTCCTATACCCTGTTGAATCCCACTCTTTTTCCCAAAGGCAGAAGAGGTTAAAGGGAGTCTACAGATGAACATTATTTCCTCACTTTAGATTGAGTATATCACCTGGCAGGAGTCTGGGTCAATATAAAGTTTCTTGGGTCAGAAGGCTCTTTCTTGATGGATCATTTTTTATTTCATCTGTCTTGTATTTGGTCAGTTGCTCTGTGTCAAGTTCTCAGCTTAATGATTTCTGCATCTGATTTCCCCCTCACCATTAGGAAATGGTTGAGAAATACAATTTACGTATTTTTACCCTGTCTTCCAATGTTGTAGAAATGGTCCCCAACTTTGGTACTTTTCACTTCTCCTGTATCTTTTGTTCTGTCCTTTTTCTGCTCCTCTTTTTTGCCCTTTTGTTTTTTCGCTCCTTTCCTTTTTCCCTTTAAGTTAAAAGTTGTTGATGAGGACTTTATAATTATTCTATTTCCTGAAGTGTATTGTTCTCCCAACAGGAGCGAGGCGTAGCAGACCATGAAGTATCTCTTGGTTGATTTCTAGAAGTTATTGTTTCTGTCACTTGCATTTTAGAGTTTATTATGTTGCTTTAAAAATAAGTAGTAGAGGTTTTCTTCTTAATTGGAGTTTTTGTGTTCTTATTTATTGCCGTTAATCTCATGTAGGGGAGTAGGACGAATATCCGTTCATCATTCCACCTTCAGTGGGAAACTTACGTAGACTGTGCAATGGAAGCCCCTGGGCAAGAGAAGTTAGTATGAGAGCAACAGCAATCCCGAAAGGCAGAAGTCAGGGAGGATTGGAAATTACTCAATTATTTATTGGGACCCAGATTCTAACACACATTTTACTATTCCACTTTTATCCCTTTTTCTGTGGACATATGGGAAAAAAATGGAATACTTTCTGAACCTTCTGCTGCCCCCCTAAAAAGAAAGAAGTGGGATCTGTTTATACATTCCTGTACTTGGGCTAACTGAACTTATATTGTTTGAACACAAACTTTGCTTCATATACTGTGCTAGGTAATTTTGCTTATCTAATGGGAATTTTAACCTTGAATAATCTTTTTTGTTGAACATGATTATCTTGGTATGCATTACATGAGGGATACATACCATGGTGCCAAATGACCTAATTTGGATGCTAGGGAAGATGAGTTCTAGCTTTGGTTCTGGGTTAATCAATTGCAATACAAAGCATGTTAGAAGTGATGTAATTTTTAGAGAGCTTAACTATATCCATGTTCTCCAACTATTGAATATTGGTGCCTTGTTAAAAGGCATAGAATTATTATTATGGGTCTGAGAATTTGTATATGTTTATTTTTTAAATCTGTTTATTGTTTTATATCCTGAACCAATAGAATGCAAGCTTCAGGATGATATATGTTCCATGGCACATAGAATTATACTTAAATTAACAAATATCTATTTAATTTAACTAATATAGTTAAATTTAAAATCTTATACCAAGATGCCTGCAGATGCAACAGAAAATCTCTCCCTACACATAAATATTATAAGAATATAATTTTTATTGAGATGAAATAGTTGGGCACATTTTGGGGGAACATGTGATATTTTAATACATGTATACAATATGTAATGATCAGATCAGGGTAATTGGGACATCCATGAAAACACAGACTTTTAATGGGTATTTATGGTGTGACAGGCACCATAGAAAACATTGGGGGTTCAATAATGAGCAAAAAATAGCATGTGCCATTAATTTAAATAAACACAGAAACAAATTTGAAATTAAAACTGTGAGAAGTGCTAAGGAGTCCTTTTCCCAATTAATATTTACTGAAGCATATATATGTGCTTATTTGTTTATCATCTATCCTATATTGCCTCCTTCAACTATGCAGAAAGAGCTTCAATCGATTGTGTTTACTGCTAGACATATTCCAACATATAGAACAGATTCTGACACATATGTTCAATGAAAAAGTGACAGTCAATTAAAGAATTCTTTGAGCTATTCAAGGCAATCAGCACAGGGGATTCGAGGATAGCTATGCTAAACTGAGTTCTGAAGAATGGGTAGGCCTTATTTAGATGCAAAGGAGATGAAAGAGTGTGTCAGGCAAAGGGAAATGCTATGAAAAAATTAGGAATAAGCACAGTGAATATGAAGGATTTAAAAAGGCCAATGCAGACATGAAGGGAGGAGAGCAGGCACGCTGCTGGAGACAAAGGTGACAATAGATCTTCTCCAAGCCTTTTGCAGACAATGCTAATCAAATTTTTCTTTTTTCTTAGAGCATTGAAAATAACTGAATAAATGTAAGCAGTGGTGTGAGATAATCAGATTTGTGCTTAAAAAAGATATCTCGGTTGGTAATTGTTCATAATGAAAGTGGCACAAACACTCGTAGAGAAAATATAGATAAAAAAGAGAGGCCCTAGTATAAAGCTTAGATAATTTTATCATTTATGTCTATTAAAGGAACATGAGCTAGCAAAGAAGCCAGAATGTGCAACCAGTGAGATTGGAAAAAAACATCAGTGTAGTATCATAATGAAAGATAGGTCAAGAAAATGTTTTAAGGAGGGGACAGTCCACAGTATTCCATGCTTCAGAAAGGTTAGTTGAATTGTAGAATTCATCGAATAGCTACTGGATATAAAGACATGGAGAATATTGTTGATTTTAACAAAAGAAGATTAAGCAACTATGTATTACACACACATGTGCACACACACACAATCCTACAGCTACTGGATAAGAACAATAAGCCTTCTTTCTAAAATATATAACAGTCCAGAGAAAAGTAAGACTACTGCTAGGAGCCAAATTTAAGTGGGACCAGCAAACCTTAAAATCTAAATGGTCAGCATGAGTTAATGATCGTAGTTTTGTCAGATAATTTGTCTTTTACGAATTTAAAGCTTCGGGTTTTAGCAGCTCTGCTCGCTAAAGGAGACAAAGCATTGTGTCCGTGCAAAGTGGTGAATTAGAACTGAGATCCTTTTATAAAGGCTAGACCGCCAAATAAGTATGCCTACTGAGAAAGAATAAACAAAACAAATACCAAGCAAAACTTTTACTCTACAGAAAAGAGAGACCACAAGTTTATTGCCCAGTCATATTCTGCCGTTACTGGGAAAACAAGTATACGCTAAAAATCAGAAACCAGAGTTCTGCTATCATTTATATATATACGTATTTATGTATGTATATATGAACGTATGTATGTATGTATGTATGTATGTATGTATGTATGTATTGGAGACAGGGCCTAGCTCTGTTGCCCAGGCTGGAATGCAGTGGCACAGTCATGGCTCACTGCAGCTTTAAACTTCTGGGCTCAAGTGAGCCTCCCACCTCAGCCTCCCAAAGTGCTGTGGTTACAGGTGTGAGCCACTCTGCTCAACATCTGCTATCATTTATATGAGGAATGTAAATATTCACTCCTTTTGGAGCCTGGAAAAACCCCAGCCAAGAAATTCTATTTAATGTCATCACAATCATCTTGGGACAATAGATAGCATCAATGCAAATCCTTTTTGGAGAACAAAACCCCCTAGGTTCTCAGAATTTTCAGAAATCATGAACATCAAATATGGGCATAATAATAAATTAAACCACATATGAAGAAAGAAGCTGCTATGAATTACAGCAAAACAACAAATAGCAGTATCAAATTTTGAAGGGTGAAAGATATTGGAATGATTAGAGACACTAAAATAATTATGTGAAATGTTTAATGACTTAAAGGAAAAAGAGGGAGGTAAAAACATAACAAGGCAATAATAGACCACCAAAATCCAATAGGCAACTTTAATCACCTTGATATGGTTTGGATCCATGTCCCTGCCCAAATCCCATGTCAAATTATAATCTCCAGTATTGAAGGTGGGGCTTGGTGGGAGGTAATTGGATCATAAGAGCGAAGTCCCCATGAATGGGTTAGCACCATACCCTTGGTGCTGCTCTTATGACAGTGAGTGAGTTATCCAGATATTTGGTTTTTTTAAATTGTGTAGCCCTGCCCCACCTCTCTTGCTCCTGCTCCTGCTGTGTAAGATGTGTTTGCATCTCCTTCTCCTTCTGCCGTGATTGTAAGTTTCTTAAGGTCCCCTCAAGAAGCAGAAGCCTCCAGGCTTTATGTATAGCCTGCAGAACCATGAGCCAATTAAGCCTCTTTTATTTATAAATTATCCAGTCTCGGGTGTTTCTTTATAGCAATGTAAGAAGGGGCTAATACATACAATTAATACTGAGTAGTGGGGCATTGCTATATAGATACTTGAAAATGTAGAAGAAGCTTTGGAGCTGGATAAGAGGCAGAGGTTAGAACAGTTTGGAGGGCTCAGAAGAAGACAGGAAGATAAGGGAAAGTTTGGCACTTCCTAGACAGTTGTTGAATAGTTGTGATCAAAATGCTGATAGTGATATGGAAAATGAAGGCCAGGCTAATGAGGTCTCAGATGGAAATGAGAAACTTATTGGGAACTGGAGCAAAGGTGACTTTTGTTACATCTTGGCAAAGAGCTTGGATGGATTGTTTCCCTGCCCTAGGGATCTATGGAACTTTGAACTTGAGAGAGATGATTTAGTGTAACTGTTGGAAGATATTTCTAAGCAGCAAAGCATTTAAGATTTGGCCTGGCTGCTTTTGACAACCTAACTCATATGCATGAACAAAGAAGTGACATAAAACTGGAACTTATACTTAAAGGGGAAGCAGAGTGTAAAAGTTTGATATATTTGCAGCCTGGCCCTGTGGTAGAAAAGAAAAGTGCATCTTCGGGGAGGAATTCAAGCCAGCCGGAGAAATTTGCATAACTAAAAGGAAGGTAAGTACTGATAGCCAAGACAATGGGGAAAAAGCCTCAAAGGCATTTCAGAGATCTTCATGCCAGCCCCTCCATCACAGGCCCAGAGGCCTAGGAAGGAAGAATGGTTTTGTGGGCCAGGCCCAGGGCCTGACTGCCCTATGCAGCCGCAGAACACTGCTCCTTGCATCTCAGCTGCTCCAGCTTCAGCAATGGCTAAAAGAGGCTCAGGTATAGCTAAGGCTGCTGTTTCAGAGGTTGCAAGCTGTAAGCCTTGGTGGCGTCCATATGGTGTTAAGCCTATGGGTGCACTGAGTGTAAGAGTTGAGGCTTGGGAGCCTCTGCCTAGATTTCAAAGGATATATGGAAATACCTGGATGTCCAGGTAGAAGCCTGCTGCAGGGGTGGAGTCTTCATGGAGAACTTCTACTAGGACACTGCAATGAGAAAATGTGGGGTAGGAGCCCCCACAGAGTCCCCACTGGGGCACTGCCTAGTGGAGCTATGAGAAGAGGGCCATCATTCTCCAGACCCTGGAATGGTAGAGTCACTGGAAGCTTGCACCTTGCACTTGTAAAAGCTGCAAGCACTCAACACTAGCCCATGAGAGCAGCTGTGGGGGCTGAACCCTTAAAACCAGAGCAGCAGAGCTACTCTAGACCTTGGAAGGCTAACTGTTGTGTCAGTGTGCCCTGGATGTGAAACATGGAGCCAAAAAAGATTATTTTGGAGCTTTAAGATTTAATGACTGCCTTGCTGGGTTTTAGAATTGCGTGGGGCCTATAGCTCTATTTTTGGCTGATTTTTCCCTTTTGGAATGAGAGTATTTACCCAATGCTTGTAACTTCATTGTATCTTTGGAGCTACCTAATTGTTTTACTTTTTTTTTTTTTTAATAGTAGAAGGGACTTGTCTTGTTCTAGGTGAGACTTTAGACTTTTGACTGCAGAGTAACGCTGGAAAGAATGAAGATTTTGGGGGACTGTTGGGAAAGCATGCAACGTGAGAAGGACATGAAATTTGAGAGGGGCTGGCCAGAATGATATGGTTTGGATCAGTCTCTGTTTTCTTCTAGTATCTTTATAGATATAAAACTATAAAGATACTTAAAAAAATAGGAAAAACTGGAAAAACTCTTCTGGACTTTGGTCTAGGCAAATAATTCATTACTAAGACTCAAAAGCACAGGCACCAAAACCAAAAGTAGACAAACAGGATTTAATTAAGTTAAAAAACTTCTGCACAGCAAAACAAATAATTAATTGAGTGAACAGATAGTTTGCAGAATGGGAGACAATATTTTCAAAATATGCATCAAGCAAGGGTCTATTATATAGAATACATAGGGAACTCAAACCAGTCAACACACACACACACACACACACACACACACACACAAACCCACAAATAATCACATTAAGAAGTAGGCAAAGGATATGAATAAACATTTTTCAAAAGAAGATTTACAAATCACCAATAAGTATATAAAAAATATTGAACAGCACTAATCATCAGATAAACACAAATTAAAACCACAATGAGATATACTCTTACACCAGTCAGAATGACTGTTTTTAAAATGTCAACAGATAATAGATATTGGTGAGGATATGGAGATAAGGGTACTCTTGGTGGGTATGTAAACCAGCTCAACCTCTATGAAAAGCAGTGTGGAGATTTATCAAAAAGCTACAGAGAACCATCATTTGATTCAGCAGTCCCACTACTGGGTATTTACCTTAAAGAAAGGAAATCATTATATAAAATAATACTGGCACTCATATGTTTATTGCAGAACTATTCAAAATGGCAAGACATGGAAGCAACCTATGTGTCCATCAACAGAAGATTGAAAAAGAAAATGTGGTATTTTGAGATGTAGTACAATGGAATGCTATTCAGCCATAAAAAAAGACTAAAATCATGTCTTTTGCAGCAACATGGATGAAATTGGAGACCATTATCTTAAGTAAAACAAATCAGACACAGAAAGACAAATATCATATGTTTTCACTTATAAGTGGGATTTAAATAATGTGTATGCATGGATATAGAGTGTGGAATGATAGACAGTGAAGACTGGGAAGGGTAAAGGTATGGAAGCGGGGTGGATGATGAGAAATTACTTGATCGCTAAAATGTACATTATTTGGGTGGTGGTTACCCTAAAATCTCTGACTTCACTGCTATGCAATCCATGCATGTAACAAAACTGCATTTGTGTCTCATAAATTTCCACAAATAAAGAAAAAATTAAAAAAAAATAGGGGATTTTAGAAATGAGACAAAACTTCTAGAAATGCAAAATAAAATTATTTTAATTAAAAAAATCAATGAATGTATTAAATAATATAAATAACTCAAGGGAGAATGGGCTAAAATACATTATATATATATTTACAAAGGAACAAAGAAAAACAACATTATAGAGGAATAACCATAGACCTGGAAGTAAAATAAGAAAGTCTAAGATATATTTAATTGGAATCCCAGAAGGAGCAATCCAGAGGGTTCAAAGAGGAAACATTTAAGGTAATAATTTAATGGAATTTTCCAGAAGAGACGAAAGATGTAAATGTTCAGACTGAACCAAGCACATGCAACAGAAACATGAAGAAATATATATAAATGCAAATTTAATTAAATTTTAATAAAATTTAAAACTTTTGAACACTAAGAAAAAATCCTAAAAGTATCCACAATGAAACAAAAAATTACCTATTAAAAAAAAAAAACAGCCAGTGCAGAGGCTTACGTGTGTAATCCCAGCACTTTGAGAGGCCAAGGTGGGAGGATTACCTGAGACCAGAAATTAGAGATCAGCCTGGGCAACATAGTGAGACCTTTACTCTACAAAAAGTAAAAAAATTAGCCAGACATGGTGTCATGCACCTGTAGTCCTAGCTAATGAAGAGGCTGAGGTGGGAGGCTTGCTTGAGCCCCAGAGGTTGAGGCTGCAATGAGATGTGATTGTGCCACTACACTCCAGACTGAATGGCAGAGCAAGACCTTGTCTCTTAAAAAAAAAAAAGAAAAGAAAAGAAAAGGAGAGAAAATAAAACAATACTATCAACAGCAGACTTCTTCTGAGAACCAATGGAATTTAGAAAATTCTTCACAGAGTAATAAAGAAGAGAATCTAAATAATCATCAATGTATGAGTTTTTATGTAGTTTAAATAGCTACATTTATGTAGTTAAATTTAGCCATCATTCAAGAAAAATGGCAGAATGAAGTCATTTTTACATAAATTTTAGAAAGTTTATCAATAATGGACACTCACTAGCAGAATTTCTTAAAGGTGTATTTTAGAAACAAGTAAATTGGCCACAGAAAAAAGACTTCAAACTAGGAATGAATAGTAAAATAAAATGGTAAACAAATGCAAAAACTAAACAAAACAAAAATGTTGAAATATACAACAATAATAACCTCCTAAGATTAGGTCGAGGATTAAAAAAGAATTTTACAGAGTTTAAAATAGTGATTTGCACATGGTAAACATATATGATTGTTTGTTAACTAATTTTTTAAAAAGTTAAAATGCTAACATAGATCTGAAATATTTGGCAAAGAAAATATGGATGTTTGGCATTGTTGGGTACTTTATGATTGTAGTTGAAATATACTATAGTTCTGGATTGTTTTGGGGCAGTGTATGGATGCTGCCTCACTTTAGAATTTTAAAAATAGATTTAGATACAAACAACCATTAAAACATATAAATAAATCATTTGATATAAAACCATATGCAATAAATGGAAAAATAATCAATTTTAAAGATGGCATAATATATACATAGAAAAAAACAGAAAAAATCAGTAGTAATAGCAAAAATTAGCTGAAACAAACACCTGTAGGGACTATAAGATTTATTTTTATGAACCAATTTATGTTTAATTCACGAGAAATTCATATAAAGCTCAAAGAGCTAGGGACATTAAAAGAAAAGGAATATAATCACCAATCAGGCTAGAGTTGAAGCTGAGACAAAATTGAACTTAAAGCTGAAACCATTCTTTGAGATAAAATCTTTCAATTAATATGAGGCATACAGAGAATTCTACATTTTCGTACCTAATAACATATTCAAAGATACAAAAAAAAACAGATGATAGGGAGAACTTAATAAATCTACCAACGCATGGGGAGGTTTCATTCTAACTATTAAGAGATCTAAAACTAAATTTACTGAATATATGGAAGATCTGAACAATACAGTTACTAAGTTTGCTCACATGAACATATATTGAACCTGGAATTGCAAAACTGGAGAACAGGTAATTTATTTTCCAAGCACACATAGTGTATTTATAAAAACTGACTTTGAAATAGACTGTAATACACATCTAATCAAGCTTCAAATAATTGGCAATGTAGCAAATTATACAAATTACTGCAATATTATTAAATTAGAAAAAAATAATTTTAAAATACCAAATAAATATATTCAGAAATCTTATACTTCCAAACAACTAATGGGTTAAAAAATATAACAAAAATTTAAACATGAACCAAACAATAATGAAAGTATTCCACATCAAAATTGAACCAAATACTTATATATAAAAAAGAAAAAGCTAAAAATCAAGGAGGTAAGTATCCATCTTAAAAAGTTACAAAAATATAGCAAATGGAGCCCCCCTAAAAAGGAAAGAAAAATAAAGATAAAATGTACATGTAAAAATTAAATATAAAATAAAGAAGATAGACAAAGTTAGAAGTCAGTACTTTAAAAGAACAGTAAACACCAAATCTCTATCAAGATTGCTTAATACGGCGGGGCTTGGTGGCTCATGCCTGTTATCCCAGCACTTTGGGAGGCCGAGGCTGGCGGATCACCTGAGGCCAGGAGTTTGCGACCAGCCTGGCCAACATGGTGAAACCCCGTCTCTACTAAAAATACAAAAAGTAGCTGGGTCTGGTGGTGGGCGCCTGTAGTCCCAGCTACTTGGGAGGCTGAGGCACAAGAATTGCTTGAACTTGAGACGGGGAGGTTGCAGTGAGCCGAGATCACGCCATGGCACTCCAGACTGGGCCACAGAGCAAAACTCCATCGCAAAAACAAAAACAAATAAACAACAAGAAAAGATGGCTTAAGACAAAAGACGAAAAAGAGACATTCAAATATAAATATGGAAATATACAAAGGGTCATAATAATAGAATAGAAATTTAATTTTTTTTTTATGAGACAGAGTCTCATTCTGTTGCCCAGGCTGAAATGTAGTGATATAATCATGGCTCATTGCAGCTTCAAACTTTCCAGGCCCAGATGATCCTCCCACCTCAGCTACTCCTGAGTAGCTGGAACTACAGGTGCATGCCACCATACCTGGCTAATTTTTACATTTTTTTTTTGTAGAGATAGGCTTCCCCATGTTGTCAAGGCTTGACTCAAACTCCTGGGCTCAAGCAATCTGTCTGCCTCAGCCTCCCAAGAAATTAAAAATTATATCAAAAAAATGTAGTCCCAATTTTATGTTAGAAAGCATATAAAATTACTGATAAAAACCATAGCCTACCAAAACTCATTCACATGACACAGAAAGATTAGTAGTACAATAACTTGAAAATTTTGAATCTGCTCAGTAAATAACACCAGGTACAAAAAAGTGTTAGCAAATAATTATTCGAAATATTTAAAGCATAGATAATTTAATTCTATACATTGTTTTTAACAAAAAAGAGGAATGTATTTTAAATAAGCAAGAAGTTATATTAAAATGACTTGAAGAATGAATGGGGAATGTGAAAATGGACTCAGAGTAGTATCTTGTGGTTTGAATGAGGTTGCTTTGTAGTAGGAGAGACTTGAACAAATTGAAAGGTGAAGACTAACTTTTATACAAAGTTAAGGGACTTTTACACAAAGTTAAGGGGCTTTTTATACAAGGAAAACAAAGAAAAATTCCCGTTATTTATGTTGCCAGATTCTGTAAAATTAGAGAACTGAGACTAAAATGATATCTATTAATAAAACGCAATTGAAGACATACTCAAAATGTATAAATGCATGTCTCTTTTAACTATATTGATGGAATATAGAATGGGTGTAGCGCAGGGTAGGTTTATAGTCTTTCATGTTAGTAAAATGAGGTATTTCCTATTTGCATGGTTTCTAACTTCTCCAAAAATTAGAATTTGAGGTCATATTTTAGAGTCATTGGAAGGAGAAGCAGTGAATGGTTGGAAGTTTTCAGTTGGAGAGTTTGAATGTTTGTGAGACAGGGCAAAGTGAGAGATTCTCATATTTGTAATAGGGATCCTGAGAAGGGTTCAGTACACGTTTGAAGTAGGTGATGACCATCATAGTGAGTCAGCTGGCCCTGTTTTATGACTTGCTGGCTGGGCATCAGTTGACATCTTGGTTCCAAGTGGAAAGAAAATTAAGCTTTGGATTGGGTGCAATGGCTCATGCCTGTAATCCCAGCACTATGGGAGGCCAAGACAGG
This sequence comes from Gorilla gorilla gorilla, assembly GCF_029281585.2. NCBI lineage: Eukaryota > Metazoa > Chordata > Mammalia > Primates > Hominidae > Gorilla > Gorilla gorilla. The sequence continues at coordinate 38,651,879 of NC_073227.2, read as the reverse complement.
AGAATTGCTTGAGGCCAGAAGTTGGAAACCAGCCTGGGCAACATAGTGAAAACTTAACTTAATCTCCACAAAAAATAAAAACATCGCTAGCATGGTGGCTTACACTTGTAGTCCTAGTTACTTGGGAGGCTGAGTCAGGAGGATGGTTTGAGCCAGAAGTTCGATGTTGTGGTGAGCTATTATCACACCACCGCACTGCAGCCTGGGCAACAGAGTGATACTGTCTCCAAAAATAAAAAATAAAATAAAGATAAAACATAAATTGAAAAAATCAAGCTTTGGATTTATAGTTGTATAATAATTAATAAAATATACATTATTTAAAAGACTTACAAAGCCCGTGTTAGTATGAATTTTTTCAGCCTTGGGCAGTTCTTTATAGCAGTATGAAAATGAACAAATATGCATGTGAATGAAGGAATCCTATCTTCCTAACATTATTAGAATTTGCTTTAAGGTATAAATCTTAGCATGATTTGAATAAGCTACTTAGTTTTGCTTAGTAGAATTCAGTAGATGTTGAAGATATAGCAATTCTTTCATTAGAAATATAAATGATAAGATTACATAAAAACGTGTGCTAATCAAACATAAAATTAAACAGATCATCTCTCTTCTGTATAAAGTCACGCAACTGCACTTTCAAAGTTTGTAACTTTACTTAGATTGTTAACTTTCTAGGGAAACACACAACTGTTTTGTGTGTAGTCAGGAACTTAGAAAAAGGATTGTGGAAGATTTTTAACGATGATAATGCAATTGTGATGAAATAATAAACATGTATATTTAGCTCAGTGAATGACGGTATCGATTGAATAGTAAATGGACTACCCATATTGTGTTTCAGATATGGACTTCTTATATATTATAAGCCCAAATGTGCACAGGGTGTTCTGCATCAGTGGAATGGGCAATGAGCCAACTAACCCCAGACTCATCAAACTGTGATAGGGAAAGCATGTCTCTCTGGCTGGGGAGAAAGAGAACTCCAAGCCATAATGCTCATTCTTTAGTATAAAATGGGTACTAATAAGCTGCATTGAGCTGCTGACAGTTTCTGTGAAGAGTCTCTATTCTTTCAAATGCAAATATTTCAGAAACAGTCAGGTTCCCAGCACATGGATTTTAAAACCGAGTCATTCTTAACTGTGGACCTACATAATTGCACACTTGGGACATTATATATTTATGCAGATAATGGATACAATTCAAGCAGCTGCCTACTGAAGTTAATGGAAGGCTTATCTTCTGAGAAGAGAATGTGAATATATACACATACACATATATATTTATACATTTTCTTCCTTTTCTTCCCACTCAATCTCTGACTAGCCTTATAGTATAATGCCTTTTTTTCAATAATTTGAATTCCTTGAGTTTGAACTTCACATGATCAATCTTGATTTCTATATATTTGTAAAAATTGTTATTTATCGGGAGTAGAAAGAGTTGAAAAATTGTACATATGTATCTGAAACTGTAAATCATATCTCTCTAACTAGGGTGAAAATGCTGCAGGGTTACAAGAGTTATGGATATTCCATTAAAGGGAACAGATTTTTGGAGTCAAACACCTTATGTTTTCATCCTGGTTCCACTGATTACTAATACATATCTTTAGCTTACTTAACTCCTCTCAGGCTCAGTTTCCTTATTTCTAAAATGATATTTTTCTTGCTAAGGACTTATTGCATGTTATGTACTCAAAAAGTTAGTTTGATTTATTTACTTTTGTTTTCTCAGGGTATGTTAATGAGAGTGTTAAAAATGCAATTCCTGGTGATAATGCATTATGAGTTTTTCTCTTTTTTGGAAGTTTTACAAAACAGTATTTATTCTTAAAATATATGATGAGTTCTGATATCTAATCTATTTCTTCTTCTTTTTCTTTTTTTATTATACTTTAAGTTCTAGGGTATGTGTGCAGAACGTGCAGGTTTGTTACATCGGTATACACGTGCCATGGTGGTTTGCTGCACCCATCAACCCGTCATCTATATTAGGTATTTCTCCTAATGCTAGCCCTCCCCGAGCCCCCCACCTCCCGACAAGCGCCACTGTGTGATGTTTCCCTCCCTGTGTCCCTGTGTTCTCACTGTTCAACTCCCACTCATGAGTGAGAACATGCGGTGTTTGGTTTTCTGTTCCTGTGTTAGTTGCTAAGAATGATGGTTTCCAGCTTCACCCATGTCCCTGCAAAGGACATGAACTCATCCTTTTTATGGCTGCATAGTATTCCATGTTGTATATGTGCCACATTTTCTTTATCCAGTCTATCTTTGATGGGCATTTATGTTGGTTCTAAGTCTTTGCTATTGTGAACAGTGCTGCAGTAAACATACGTGTACATGTTTCTTCATAATAGAATGATTTGTAATCCTTTGGATATATACTCAGTAATGGGATTGCTGGGTCAAATGAAATTTCTGGTTCTAGATCCTTGAGGAATCACCACACTGTCTTCCATAATGGTTGAACTATATGTACAATCCCACCAACAGTGTAAAAGCGTTCCTAATTCTCCACATCTTCTCCAGCATCTGTTGTTTCCTGACTTTTTAATGATTGCCATTCTAACTGGCGTGAGATGGTATCTCATTGTGGTTTTGGTTTGTATTTCTCTAATGACCACTGATGATGAGCGTTTTTTTCTTTAAGTTTGTCAGCCGCATAAATGTCTTCATTTGAGAAGTGTCTATTCATATCCTTTGCCCACTTTTTGATGGGGTTGTTTGATTTTTTCTTGTAAATTTGTTTAAGTACTTTGTAGGTTCTGGATATTAGCCTTTTGTCAGGTGGATAGATTGCAAAAATTTTCTCCCATTCTTTAGGTTGCCTGTTCACTCTGATGAGTTTCTTTTGCTGTGCAGAAGCTCTTTAGTATAATTAGATCCCATTTGTCAATTTTGGCTTTAGTTGCCATTTCTATTGGTGTTTTAGTCATGAAGAATTTGCCCATGCCTATGTCCTGAATAGTATTGCCTAGATTTTCTTGTAGGATTTTTATAGTTTCAGGTCTTATGTTTAAGTCTTTAATCCATCTTGAATTAATTTTTGTATAATGTGTAAGGAAGGCATCCAGTTTCAGTTTTCTGCAGATGGCTAGCCAGTTTTCCCAATACCATTTATTAAACAGAGAATCCTTTCCCCATTGCTTGTTTTTGTTGGGTTCATCAAAGATTAGATGGTTGTAGATGTATGGCATTATTTCTGAGGCCTCTGTTCTGTTCCATTCGTCTGTATATCTGTTTTGGTACCAGTACCATGCTGTTTTGGTTACTCTAGCCTTGTAGTATAGTTTGAAGTCAGGTAGCATGATGCCTCCAGCTTTGTTCTTTTTGCTTATGATTTTCTTGGCTATACGGGCTCTTTTTTGGTTCCATATGAAATTTAAAGTAGTTTTTTTCTAATTCTGTGAAGAAAGTCAATGTTACCTTGATGGGGACAACATGAAGTCTATAAATTAATTTGGGCAATATGGCCATTTTCATGTTGAGTCTTCCTATCTATGAGCATGGAATATTTTTCTATTTGTTTGTGTCCTCTCTTATTTCCTTGAGCAGTGGTTTGTAGTTCTCCTTGAAGAAGTCCTTCACATCTCTTGCAAGTTGTATTCCTAGGTATTTTATTCTCTTTGTAGCAATTGTGAATGGGAGTTCACTCAAGATTTGGCTCTCTATCATTGGTGTATAGGAATGCTTGTGATTTTTGTACATTGATTTTGTGTCCTCAGACTTTGCTGAAGTTTCTTATCAGCTTAAGGAATTTTTGGGCTGAGACAATGGGGTTTTCTAAATATAAGTTCACCATGTTATTACCCACAGAGAATTATCTGCCAGCCTTACTCACCTTACAAGTGTACAGTCAAAGGCATTTTTGCTTTTTGCTATAGAAGCAGCTCTAATGTATGGTGTCTTGTAAATACAGCTAATCGAGTTTGAAAAGATTTAGTTAGGACAATTGAATCTTTAAGCAAACCAGAAACCCTTTTAGCCTCCTTTGAAGTGCTGGGCTCCAGAGGGGGATCCTCTCATAAGCACCATGTCTCTTCTTCATTGAGCTTCTGTGCAATTTGAGAAATAACAGAGAGAATGAGGAGTCTAAACATCACTTTTACTACTGATAAAGTTAGGTAAGGGTACACAACTTTGTGTAACAGATAGATGGGACTACTATATGAATTTTAGATATAGGGAAAGTTGCTCACTCAATTCTAGGCAATGCTGATCTGGGGCAGGCTCTTGCTGCGGTAGTGGGGTAGCGATGGTAGGAGAAGATGGGTTCCCTATAGGCAACAAGAGGAGAAAAGGTAGAGGTTTTAAGTGGGTGGAGAAAGGCCTAGGAAAAGAAATCTCTCATCATGGAAATCAGGAAGGGAGTAAAAGGCACTTACTCCCTTCTAACAGTAAGATGACTATATTTTCATCAAGAGCAAAATTCTTATTCACACTTGTTCCAAGTGTCTAAAGATGTGAAAATACCTTTTCAAGGCTAACGATACAAAAAAATCAACTTTTCTTTAAAAAGCTTGAAATTCTGCACCACAATGTATATTGTCAAATGCATTTCCAGTTCACAGTGAATTTCTCAAGAAGATATTTCAGTGACTGAGGAAGGGTTAAATGCAAAAAGAAATGATCCAAGGGTGTTTGGATCACTATTTCTTTTCCATTGTCTAACCCTGTTTGTCAGACACTGTGTTAGATGCTATTATTATTTCAAGCTGAAGAACAGCTCTCTGGTGTAAGTAATATAAATTCAATTTTATAAATGAGGAGAATGAGGCACTAGGAGTAAAGTAATTTGAGACCATTTTTCGGTAAGAAATAGCACAAACAAGACATGAGTCTGATTAACTCCAAATCTTTACCACATTCCACTGCACTGTGGTATCTCATTAACATTATATCCATTTAGAAATCCTGATTGCAAGCAACAGAAACTGATTATTGTTATCTTAAATAGAATAGAATGGAAGAAAAGAAGTTGCTTACTGAATAAATAGCTGCTTAGAGAATTAGACTTAGAAGTCTTGCAAGAATCAAAGTAGCTCCACAGAGTCCAGAACAGGAAGGACAATGAACATTTTTTAGCACAAGGATAGACCAGGTAGACGAAGTCACTGCTGCTGGTCACCACCACCACAGGATGTAGCTATCACAAGTTGTCTTCCAGACAGCACTGTTCCACATAGTCTTGCATAACTAAGGGGGAAAGATTCACATTACGGGAAAAATCAAAGATGCCCTCCAAATTGATTTTAAAATGCTTCTTAACAGGCATCTAGCTAACTGTTTTGTCTTCACAAACTTCATCATCTTTGTGTTGCAGTCTCAGACTACGTGTGGAAATCTGTGAATTCTGAAAACCTAATTCAGTGCTAGTCATAGAATAGAATGTATTCTACTTGGAAAATGACTCTCTTAAAAGTATTTGATAGGTTAGAACAGCAATTTTCTCCCATAGTTATAATTGGGGAATTAAACTGGTTCCTTAAAATTCAAATGATTTATTAACTAGGAATTAACATTTTTAGCTAAAACAAAACCTTAATTCCAGAGCCAATTGCATTCAGAATAACTATAGATTAGATTTACATAGTATAGAAAAGATAGGAAAGTTTAAAAGTAAGGCATATTGTAAATTTTTAATACAACTCAGGTCAGTCCCAAGAAAAAATTCTGAAAACTCAAATTCTTCCATAAAAATACGTGTTTTCAAATGTTGGAACTATGTTGATAATTTAAGTAGAAAATAGCTTTATCAAATAATACCTTCAATTTACAACTTAAGTGTGTAAGTTTTAATTGAATTTAAACCAAATGAAAAACATAGACAATTGTGCTTTTTTTCTTGTAAAAAAATTTGTGTTTTCCAATAAATTGGTCATTTATAACTTCTAATGTTTATCGTATATAATGTTTTATCATGTTAATTTTTTCACATCCTAATTTTTCTATTCTCTTTAAGGTTAAATTAACAATTGGACATCATATATTCTGAAGAGCTTTATGCAAGAAACTCTGTCACAATGTTGTTCAAAAGCAGAAACAGGAAGCACACACATGACAGGTATTTTTCCAGCCAGAAGTTGTGTTTTGAGAGCATTCAATGAGCTGGGCATATTGGCTTGTGACTGTAATCTCAGCTACTTGGGAGATTGAGGCAGAAAGATTTCTTGGGTCTAGGAGTTCAAGATCATCCTGGACAAATAGATTCTATCTTTAAAAATAAATAAACAAAATTTAAAGGAAATAAAAAAAAGAGTTCAAGAGAGTTAGCATATGAAAATGTAAGTGTGATAAATAACAATCCAAGCATGAACTTTTATATATCCAAAGTGTTGGCTAGAGCCTCTATATATTGAATATATGACAGGTAATATGTAAATAACAGCTAACATGTATTGAGGTCATATATTATAAACCAAACACTAGGTTTTTTACATATGTCTAATTTATTGAACTTTACATATACTTAATTTTTTAAAAAAACTTTATGAGGCAATTCTTCATTATAAAACAAAAGAAACAGGCATAGAGACATTAAGTAGCTTGCCCAAGGAAACCTTACTATAAGATTTGGGTGCAGGCAGTCTGTTCCAGAGGTCAAGCTTTTAACATCACAGTAAGTTCCCTCTCAGATGAAGGAGACACAATACTGACATTTTCATAAATCAATAAGTAATGAATAGGCAATATGCAATGCATAGACTCACTGATGCTACCATTTATTAATTAATAAATTAAGAACTTTATAACTGTCACTGTATTTTCACGTATATTATCTCACTGGATGAAACACACTTATGAGATAGATTGGCAATATTATGACCATGTAAAAGAAAGGAAGAAAAGAACATGTTCATTGCCTTCTCCAGCTTATTTAATTGATAACAAAGTTGGAACTATAATAAAAAAATGATCTGAGTTTAAAGCTCTCCTCCAGGGCTCCCAGCTGCTACAAATAGCCACTGCCTACGCAAGGCCCAAAACTCATGACCAGGGTGTCTTTCAGATTCATTCATGTTTGATAATTTTTACTTTTAATTTATTCATTCACTTATTCAACACATGATTAAATAAATATTAAGTCTGTGGTCTTTTTCAATGTAGCAAGTTGTGCTATGTGCTTGGATAAAAAAGAGATTGACATAGTTTTTTCTCTCGTTGAAGTTTGAGTCTAGTGGAAGTATAGTAATTATCAAGTATATTCAGTACTTACTACATATAAAGTGCCGGGCTTACTATTTTTTTTAAATTTATTCCTCGTAATTCTACAATGTAGTAGGTAGAAACTTATACAGGAGATCTATATTATCACGTCAGATGCGATATATACATCTAATTGTACTAAAACCACTAAAACTAAACAAAGAAAAATACAACATTCAAGGATTGAGAAGTAGAGGAAACCAAAACAATACAAGTAGGTGGATGAGCGAGCTGACTTAGCAGATTGCATCTTGAATGGACCCTAATCCTTATCCAATAATTCCCATCCCAGGGACCCCCAAGAGGGCATTAGGTCAGGATAAGGAGCTGGGGAAGTTAAAATAAGGAGGACAAAAGGGAAAAACAAGATTCCTGGGTTTCCTCTCCTCTCCATGCCTCTGGATGCTGATTCTCACTTCTTAGAGCAAAAGTCTGAAGACATATTTTTGGTAAGAGTATCCATTCTGAACTCAGAAGTTTAAATTAATTTATGCACATTTATGCTGAATGACAGACTGTCTTCTCTCTTCTCACATTTGCTTCTTACATATTCTTCCAAGTTTAACATATTGACTTCTACCCTCCAGACAAGAAGCTAGAATGTTTCTGTGATGGAAACCTGAACATATTAAGGAAAAAGATTAAAGATTTTGCTATCTGGTGTACCCCAATAACTTACCTTCCTGAGTCATGCTATATGGAAGCTCAAATTTGACAACTCTCACCCATTCAAAGCTTCCAAATTATAACTAGCTCCACAACCTCTATCATTAGCAACAACCAACAGGCAAGTAGTATAAATTTAAGGTGAAGGTTAGCATACAAAATAAGCAAACGAACAAACAAAAAATCAACTTGGAGGAAAACGAAATTAAAAAAAACTAAAAGAAAAGTTATTGTTATGAATATTGTCAGAGAGAAATGGGAGAATATTATATATATAAAGTAATATAGGATGTGCTAAGAAAATACACACTCTAGGAATAAAGAAAATGCTGCTTGGAGGTTAAAAACAATAGTAATGGTGAAATATCTGTTGAAACATACAGAATCTATGGGAGATAATGGAAGGAATCCTTCACAAAAGGAAATGAATGAAATATATACCTTCTGGGAGGTATTTCCCAGAAGGTGCAGCATTTGAATAAGACCCTAGAAAATAACAAATGGAAAGAAAGAATTCATTATTTAAATAATTCAAGAAAATTTCTCAGTTTGTAGTTTAAAAGGTGCCATCAAATGCCCTGTCCATGAGATGAAAAATCACCCCATTAAATGCCAGACTCTCAAATATAAAAAGAATATTCTGAAACATTTTTAGGTAGAAGAAAATAAAACAAACAAATTACAGATTACATGCAATGGAGTGGAACCAGATGACTTCATATTTATTAACACCAACCTTAGGCACTAAGAGACCATGTAGCAACATCTTCAAAATTCTGAACAAAAATTATTTCTTTCTTAAAATTTTATACCAAGTCACAGTATCATTCAATAAGGAAGACTGAAAAAAAATCCACATTTCCTAAACATGCTAATGTTTTTTTAATTACCGCCTACATTCCCTTTTCCAGAAAGATGTGGAAGAGCATAAAAGACAATGAATGAATTCACATTGTTCCACTTAACGTCGGGGCTAATGACAGAACAATGTTCTGTATTTAGTGTCATTCATTCATTGTCCTCTGCATCTAACTGGCAGTAGGGAGAAAAAGAAGATGGAGGAAGCCTGCATACTCCTTAAAAGTACTTCCGCAGAAGAGACATATAACTTATTTTCACATTTTATTGGTAAGACCTAATTGCATGACCACTAGATTAAAAAGGGTCTTGGACATATAGTCTCAGGTTGAGCATCTGCTCCCAAGTAATATATCTACACTATGAATGGGAAAGCAAATATTTAAATAGACACCTAGTTATCTGTTATATAGAGAAAATTGGAAAAATATGACATATTTTATTAAGTAGGTACACACAATAAAATAATAGCCAATAAAAAGAGAAGCTTACTACAAACTAGATATGATCTGATTACTAGGCTAAATTCACTGAAAAAAAGTGCAAAGTGTAAGAACCTGCAAAATGCAAACATTCATGCAAAAAAAGAGAAAAATATATATACTTTATATACACAAAATGTCACTGGAAACACAAAGATAAGACTATACTCCATATGTATATTTATATTAATCAAGGTGTTACTTTTATTTCTGGAATTGTTAGGTTCTATTTACTTTTCAAGTTTTCTTTTTACACTCAAGTGTAATTGGAAGCTTAACTGTTCCATTAACTGTGTTCTCCTTGAAAAACGGTAATGTCTCTTACAATAAAGAAAAAAAAGTGTGTGTATGTATAAGCAATTACAATTTCTAGACTCAGCAAATTATCCAAATAAAGTAATGGTAGTTAAAGAGGATACTACGTGCTTAATGGATCATGAAACACATTAAAAAATGCCTCTTACCACTTCTAATATGTTCCCCAGGGATGGCAGTTGTATCTCAGGCTGTCTCCCTCATTCTATATTTTCTACCCAAAAGATCTATTTCTTGTAGGCTACATATGGCCTCTTGTTTCTCCCCTTTTCCATATGTATGAGTCAGGATTCTCTAGAGAAACAGAACCAATAGGAAGTTACATATATGTTAGAAATGCATATATATATATATATATATAAAATAAGATACTGGCTTATGCAATTATGGAGCCTAAGAAATCCCACCATATGCCATTTGCAAGCTGGAGACACAGGAAGGCCCGTAGTATAGTTCTAAGGCCTAAGAGAGAGAGGGCTGATGATATAGACTCCAATCCATATCTGAAGATCTAAGAACCAGGACTGCTAAAGGCAGGAGAATATCAATGTTCCAGCTCAAGCAGGTAGGCTGAGGAGAGCAATTTTGAAGTTTTTCCACTTTTGTTCTGTTCAGGCCCTCAATAAGTCAAAAGATGCCCATTCACATTGAGGAGGGCCATCTGCTTTACTCCCTCCATATCCATGATTTAAGTACTAATCTCTTCTAGAAACACCCTCACAGAAACACCAAGAAATAATGTTTGATCAGATATCTGGATACATTGTAGCCTAGTGGAGTTGACACATACAATTAACCATCACAAGTTCACCACTTATGAACTTGGTATCCATACACATATCCTTAAACCACACTTAATATCCAAATAAAGGCACTAACAAGGTCATGATTCCACTTAAAATGATATGACTACCCTGCTTACAACAAAAAATGCACTAACCCTTTTCCAAGAAGAGGAGGTAAAGTCTTTGAGTGATGTTTACTCTTCTTAATATCCTGTAACATAAATACTAAATACTATGATGTAAAATAATTAATGACTGTAATATAAAATACTTAAATAGTTAAATTTGAATACTTAAATCAGTTAATACATTTTATGTTACAAAAATGATAAGAGAGTAAAGAAAAAAAAAGATATTTCACGCACACCCATACACACACACACACAAAGTATTCATCACAAATGAAGGAAGAAGTGCTCTTAACAATTACAATATTTTTTTTTTTTAATTGGTCTTGGTATTACAGCTAGTCCTTACAACTATCTTAGTTCACTACTCATTCTATAGTTCCTTTGCCTTCAGCAAGCACCTCAGGCAGTTGTAGTTTGCTACATTTTGGACTCTCCATACTTCTGAATCCACAGCCAAAGAAGGGAATTACTGGGATGGCTGAAGCAATTGATCCTGACTATCAGGAGGAAATTGAACTACTACTCCACAGCAGAGGTAAGGAGGAGTATTTCTGGAATACAGGATACCCTTTAGGGTATCTTTTAGTGAAATCATGCCAGGTAGAACTACTGAAACCAGGTAGAACTACTGAAAACACAGACCTCTAGTTAAATTGAATGATTGTTGTGTCTCCTGGTAGAAGCACTCCCTCCTTTGGAGCTAAGACCTCTAGTGTAGCAGAGCATAAGGTTGTTGAAACAGAAAGCAAAAATAGTGAGTGGTGCCACAAAGTAAGAGCCGAGTGGTGCCAATCCCATTACCACTCTTTGATTCCTGGACCTGTGACTCCTAGCTATGGGAGTAACAGCAACATATATTGGATGTTGATTCAGAGCATATGCAGCTTTCTGAAGAACCTTATTCCAACCCTGTAAGGTATTGCTATTTAGCTAGCACTATAACTGAATCTTCAAAAGGCCATTTGACCTCTTAACAAGGCAGCTGTTTCAGGAAGGTAAGGAACATGGTAAGACCAATGAATGGATGGACATGGATCCATTGTTCACTTCTTTTGCGGTGATATCAGTTTCTTGATCAGAAACAATGCTGTGTAGAATATCAGGTTGGTGGATTAAGCATTCTGTAGGTCTACAGGTAGTTTTTGGTAGAAGCTCTGCATGCAGGGAATGCAAATTTGTAATCAGAGTAAGGGTCTATTCTCATGTAAACAAAACACAGTTCCTTCTGTGATGGAAATAATCCAATGCAATCTACCTGCCACCAGGTAAGTAGCTAATAAAGCTAAGGAATGGCGTTATATTTAGGGCTAAGTGGTGGTCTCTACTGCTGACAGATTGGGCACTTAACAATGGCCATAGACAACTAGGTCTTAGTGAGTGGAAGTGAATGTTGCTGAGCCCGTGCTTTTAACCTCCATCCCTGCCATTGTGATCCCTTTGTGCATTAGCCTATTGGGCAATGACAGGAGGGGCTGCGGAAAGAGTGTTGCTTATACCCATAAAATGGGTCATCTTATCAACTTGATTATTAAAATCATCCTCTGCTGATGTCAGCCTTTGGTGTGCCTTCACAGGGGACATAAATATCTTCTTTTTTTAACCCACTCAGAAATATCTATCCACTTACCTCTCTCCAAAATTACCTTATTGTCAATTTTTGAATAATGTTTCTTCCAAGTCCACACCCATTCAGCTAAATCATTGGAATAGCCCATAAGTTGGTAAATAATTGCATGTCTGGTCATTTCTCCTCCTAAGGAAAATGAACAACTAGGTACATTACTAAAAATTCTGCTCACTAAGAGGATTTCCTTTTATAACCATCTTTCAAAGGTGTCCCAGAGAGGGTCTATAGTGCTGCAGCTGTCTACTTTAAGGTGGTGCCTGCATATAATGCACAGCCATCTGTAAACGAGGCTCAAGTCTTCTCTTCTGTCAGTTGATCATAGAGAACTTGCCATGAAACTACAGGTACAAGCTGTGAGAGTTAAAACAGCATAGCAACAGTTAAAACAGCATAGAGAAACTAGGAGCATTCGAGACCTTCAAGTAACTTACTTGTGCCTTCAGAGCCTCCTCAGGTCCAGTCACATAACCCTTCCATTAGATCAAGAAGGGTTGTTATGCACAGCCAACTTTATGATTTACTGAGTCAAATAATACCCAATTTATGGTAAGTAGCTCAGGTTGCATGGCTACTTGGTAGCCCATGATTGAGCATTCAGTCTCTACTAAGACCTACTAGCAGGCAAAGAGCTGTTTCTAGAAAGGAGAGTGATTGTCTACAGAGAATGGCAGCATCTTGGTCCAAAATCCTAAAAGCCTGCACTGTGATTCACTTACAGAGGTCTGCCCAAGGCTCCATACATTATCCCTATTTATCACTGACACATTAAGCACCATTGGATCTGCTAGATCATATGGCTCAAGAGGCAGAGTAGCATGCACAGCAGCCTGGACCCGTTGTAGAGACTTCGCTTGTTATGGAACCCACTCAGAATTAGTAGTGTTCTGGGCACTTGGAGAATGATCCAGAGTAACCCACTCAAATGGGAAATATGTTGCCTCAAAAATCGAAAGAGACCCACTAGGCATTCTGCATTTTTTTTGGTTGTAGGAGGAGCTAGCTGCAATTAATCCTTCATATTAGAAGGAATATCTAGAAATTCTTGATATCACTGGATCCCTAAAAATTTCACTGAGATATAGGTCTGTGAACTTTAGTCAGATTTATTCCCCATACCCTGACACAGAAATGTCTTACCAGTAAGTCTAGAGTAGTTGCTAATTCTTGCCCGCTAGATCCAAACAGTATAAAATCATCAATGTAATGGATCAGTATAATATCTCATGAAAATGAAAGGCAATAAAAATTCCTGCACACTTTTATTGTATAATTGCTTTATATTGCCTGTGGGTTATGTGCTTGAGTGTGTTTTTGTGGTAGCAGGTATCAATCTTTTGTCTCCATGTTTATGACTCCCTTAATGACCTCTTGTAAGGCTTATCTGGTGGCAACAAATTTTCTTAGTGTTTGCTTTCCTGAGAAAGATTTTATTTCTCCTTTGCTTATGAAGCTTAGTTTTGTGGGACATGAAATGCTCGGTGGGAATTTCATTTCTTTGAGGATGTTGATAAGAGGTCCCCTATCTCTTCTGGCTTTTATGGTTTCTGCTGAGAGGTCAGCTGCTCGTCTGATGGAGCTCCCTTTGTAAGTGACCTGACCTTTCTCTCTAGCTGCCTTTAATATTTATTCATTTGCCTTGACCTTGGTGAATCTTGTTACTGCATGCCTTGGGTTGGTCATCTTGTATAGTATCTTACAAAAGTTTTCTGTATTCCTTGAATTTGCATATCCAGCTCTCTAGCAAGATTGGAAAATTTTCATGGACTGTATCTTCAGATATGTTTTCCAGTTTGCTTACTCTCTTTTTCTCTCTCAGGAATGCTGATTAGTCATAGATTTGGTCTGACTGCGCAATCCCATATTTCTCAAAGATTTTGGTTTTTTTAAATTTTTTATTTTTGTTTGACTGATTTGATTCAAATAACTGGTCTTTGAGCTTTGGGACTCTTTCCTCATCTTGGTTGATTCTGCTGTTAATAATTCCAATTGTATTGTGATATTCTTGTAGAGGATTTTTCAATTTCAGAAGTTTGTTCAGTTCTTTCTTATAATGGATATTTTGACTTTTGCCAGAGCAATCAGACAATAGAAAGAAATAAAAGGCATCCAAATAGAAAAACAAGAATTCAAACTAACTCTGTTGCTAATGATGTGATTCCATATGGAGAAAACACTAAAGACTCTGTGCAATGCAACTTATAGATTCATTGTCATTCAAACTACCAACATCATTATTCACAGAATTAGAAAACACTAGAATAATGTTTTACAATAAAATGCATATGAAACCAAAAAAGAGCCCAAATACCCAAAGTAATCCTAGAGAAAACAAACCAAAACAAAACAAAAAACAACAACAAAAAACAAAGCTTAAGACATCACACTACCTGACTTCAAATTATATTATTAGGCTATGTAACTAAAACAGCATGGTACTAGTACAAAAACAGACATATAGACCAACGAAATAGAATAGATAGAAAACTCAGAAATAAAGCCACACAATCTTTTATATGGCCAACGGAAACAAGCAATGGGGAAAGGACTCCCTATTCAATAAAAAGTGCTGGAAAACTGGCTAACCATACGCAAAGAATGAAAGTGGACCCCTACTTTTCACCATATACAAAAATCAACTCAAACTGGATTACAGATTTAAATATAATACCTCAAGCTATAAACATCTTAGAAGAAAACATCTGAAGTACCCTTCTCGACATTGGCCTTGGCAAATAACTTTTGTCAAAGTCCCCAAAAGCAACTGCAACATAAACAATAATTGACAAGTGTGATTTAATTAAACTAAAGAGCTTCTGCACAGTAAAAGAAACTATCAACAGAGTAAACAGACAACCTACCAAATGGGAGAAAGTATTTGCAAACTATACATCTGATAAGGCGTAACACCTGGAATCTATAAGAAACTTGGAAAAATCAACAAGTAAAAAACAAGTAACCTCATTAAAAATTGGCAAAGGATATGTATTAGTCTGTTTTCATGCTGCTGATAAAGATATACCTGAGACTGGGCAATTTAAAAAAGAAAGATCTTTATTGGACTTACAGTTCCGCATAGGTGGGGAGGCCTCACAATCATGGCAGAAGGTAAGGAGGAGAAAGTCACACCATACGTGGATGGGAGCAGGCAAAGAGAGAGCTTGGGCAGAGAAACTCCCATTTTTAAAACCGTCAGATTTCATGAGACACATTCACTATCATGAAAACAGAATGGGAAAGACCCATCCCCATGATTCAATCATCCTCCACCAGGTCCCTACTACAACATGTGAGAATTATGGGAGCTACAAGATGAGATTTGGGTAGGGATACAGAGACAAACCATATCATTCTTCCCCTGGCTCTTCCCAAATCTCATATTTTCACATTTCAAAACCAATCATGCCTTCCAAACTGTCCCCCAAAGTCTCAACTCATTTCATCATTAACTCAAAAGTCCACAGTCCAAAGTCTCATCTTAGACAAGGCAAGTCCCTTCTGCCTATGAGTGTGTAAAATTAAAAGCAAGTTAATTACCCCCTGGATACAATGGGGGTACAGGCATTGGCTAAATACAGCCATTCCTAATGGGAGAAATTGGCCAAAACAAAGGGGCTATAGGCCCCATGCAAGTCTAAAATCCAGCAGGGCAGTCAGATCTTAAAACTCCAAAATGATCTCCTTTGACTTCATGTCTCACATTCAGGTCACACTGATGCAAGAAGCAGGTTTCCTTGGGCTTGGACGGCTTCGCCCCTGTGGCATTGCAGGGTACGGCCACTCTCCCTGATGCTTTCAAAGGGTGGAGTTGAGTGTCTACAGTTTTTCCAGGTGCACAGTGCAAGCTGTTGGTGGTTCTACCATTCTGGGTTCTGGAGGTTGGTGGCCCTCGTCTCACAGCTCCACTAGGTGGTGCCCAGTAGGGACTCCGTATGGGGACTCTGACCCCACATTTTCCTTCTGCACTGCCCTAGTGGAGGTTATCCATGAGAGCCCCACCCCTGCAGCAAACTTCCTCCTGGACATCCATGCATTTCCATACATCTTCTGAAATGCTAGGCCGAGGTTCCCAAACCTCAATTCTTGACTTCTGTGCACCCACAGGCTCAACCACATGGAAGCTGCCAAAGTTTGGGGCTTGCACCCTCTGAAACCATGGGCCAAGCTGTTCCTTAGCCCCTTTTAACAATGGCTGGAGTGGCTGGAGTGAAGGGCACCAAGTCCCTAGGCTGCACACAGCATAGGGACCCTGGGCCCAGCCCGTGAAACCATTTTTTCCTCCTAGGCTTCTGGGTCTGTGATAGGAGTGGCTGCCATGAAGATCTATGACATGCCCTGGAGACTTCTTCCTCAAAGGGATATGACCTCATCTTCATTCAAAGAGCTCTGAGTTTATAAACTGACTCAAGTCTGAGAATTGAATGAGGGATCATGACTGTTTTTATAATTTAATTTAGACTTTTGTTCACTTGACCTGGAAATTTTGCTTATACAGATCAGGTAAGTGTTTGTTAGGTTTCCTATGTATTTCGTTTTAAGGAACACCATAATCGATTAGCCAATGCCATGAGTTTGTAAGAGTCTGACTCTTCTAATTGATACTTTGACTCTATGATGTATTATGGTAACCACACCCAACTTACTATTTGTGTTTGAATGCTACCACTGAGCCCACAGATCCAATTATTTCCATTCCATTTAGGTTTCCTAATTCAGTGACTATAGCTCTCACTGTAAGTTCTGCCCTTCAGAGAAGAGTAATCACAGAGTTCTTCAAGGATACTGGGGCTCCTCTCACTAATTTATTTCTCATATTATTGGTAAAAGATATGTTTTCTAGACCTTCTCAGTATGGATGAGTATGTCCTAAATGACAAATCTACCCTAACATTCCAATCTCCATAAGCTTTTATTTCTCCCTCTATATTAAACAAAGGTATGTCCTGAATATTTGGTTTACTCACTGTTGGCCATCTTTTGGTCCATGTTTCAGCTAACCAACCGACCAACAAATAAAACAACTCCAGCTCTTTGTAACTTCCAAGCTATAACATTAAGTGCAGAACCTGCATAGTGAGCCCATGTCAATAAAGTTAGACCTGATCCAACTTTGACTTTTTGACCATTACTGCACACATTTAGTATCCATTTCTACACATGTTCCCTAGATTTCTATCTGTATTAGTTAGAAAACTCAATTTGTTCTTTTGGAGTGTAATACACTTTCTCATGGGTCAAACATCATACCTCCCCTTTAAAGACCTGCTAAGACTTGAGTCTAGTTATAAGTCTAGAAACAAAGTAGTGTGGGGTGTGAGTCCCGAGGAGAATTAGCATTGTCTTGCATGGCAGCTACTTCTGCTGGGAAGGTATTAAATTTTTTCTCAGGCAATGCAGGATTAATCTTCTCAGATGAGGTGGAAAGCCTGATACTACTGTGGGTGGAGACTTCTGCTGGGGATGAATAGGGAGGTCAATTCTGCTGAGGGTGGGAGAGTCACTCCACTGGGGTAGGGAGAATTCTTTACTGGTGAAGAAGACTCATCCAAGTTTGGGGCTCAATGCCCTCAACTTCATCATGGTCTTCCCAAATGTCCCCATTTCAACTGATAGAATCCCATTCCCTTCCATTCAATGCTCTCATATTAACATTAGACACTCTGAGAGGCTGGAAGTTCCAATTTGCATTGTAATTCAGCCAGTCGCAAGATGATGTTCTGTGTTTCATTTTCAGGAATTCTAGCTCTGCAGCTAGAGGAGATAAAGGTCTCCTTCAGGGCATACATCGAATCTCTTGTGTCATTTATGGGGCTCTTCAGCTGGGAATTTGAACCCCTGAGCTCTTCTTTTTCTTTCCCCACTTTGCCCAGGGACATTAGGAGCAACCAACCAATTTCATTCTATTTGTTAGTGTTCCAAAAATGTTTAAAGGCATATGCAGAGTCACCTAGCTCCTTTCTTCTTATAAACCTTTCTTATAAGAAGTTGATTAGGAGGAGCAAGCAATACAGATATTTTGTATATCTCTGTAAACAGTTCATAATACCATGGACTATCAATGCTCTCTTACTACTAGAATTAGGGTCATTAGTGTCTTTAAATCTAATCATATTAGAAAGCCAGTTCCAGAAACCCAAGAACCAATTCAGAAAATTTATTCTTAAAGTCTGTTTCTCAAGATCCATTTTTGCTACCAAAATATTTATTAGTAAAAGTTCTCCAGATAAACAGAACCAGTGAAATATATAAATATGAGAAATTGGCTCATGGATTATGGAGGCTGAGAAGATCTTCAGTTTTCAGTCTGTAAGTTGCTAGAGACTCAGGAAAGCTAGTGTTGTAATCTAGTCCTGAGAACCAGAGGAGCCGATGATGTCAAATCAGTCTGAGGGCAGGGGAAGATGAAATGGCATGTCCAAGTTTATGCAGTGAAGCAAGGGTGGGGAGTGGGAGGTAAAATTTCTCTTTTTCCTGCTTTTTACTCTATTCAGGACCTGAATGGATTGGATGATGCCCAATCACATTGCGTAGGACAATCTAGTTTACTGAGTCTATTGATTCAAATGTGAATCTCATCTGGCATACGCAGAAACAATATTTAATCTCGGTACTCTGTGGCCCTCTCAAATTGACACATGAAATTAACCATCACACTCGGCAAACAAAGGTGACACAGACAGAATATTTATTGAAGGTCAAGAAGAGAAAAAGAAACAGTTGGTATAACAGAATTCCTTTTAAAGGATACAGCAGTGTGAGGAAGACAGACTGTTGAAACAACTAACACTTTACCTTAATATCTTCTATCTGTGTTTCTGCTTGGTATGTGCCATTAATCTCAGCTGGACACAGTCTGTGTTCCAAATCTTTGTACATTTGGCTGGAATATTTGGCTGTTTTGCAAAAATTTTACGTGACCTATTTGGGTAAAATTTTATGTCTTAAAATCTCTTAAATAGTTGGAGACACATAATAGAAAAAAAACAAACAAGATTTTATCAAGCAGCCATGGGTCATAGCTGGTTTTTTATTAGCCCTATGTCCTTTCCACAGGATTACTGCATCAAAAGTCTCGGCCATGCAAGGGTATATAAGCCCAGTCCTGTCACTCCAACTTGAGACAATTCTACAGGGCCATTACAGCTTCTTCTGCAAGAACAACTGAGGCCTTATTGTGACCGCACTGCAGTTTGACGATCCCATCTGTCAATCTTGCTTGTTGTACCCTCTCCCTCAAGTATTAATCCTGGCAGCAATCTTGCATACTAATTTCTGTTTTGGAATTTGCTTCCCAAGGAACTCAAAATGCAACACTATAAAACTCAGATGGTTTCATAAATGTTGTACTACACCAACCTGTATTTTTTGTTTTCAAAATTAAAGTTTTCTCCCTCCTTCATTAGGATTGATTTTGTGGCAAATATTTTGCTAGGTAATGAAATTTTGGAAGCTATGATCTGTACTCTTAAAATATTGGGTATTTTAAAATGTCATTTGTCAGCCTAAGGCTAAAGATACAATTCAGTCTTCTTAGTACTCTTGGGTGCTTCTCATTGGCCATTTAGGCTCATGCACACCACTGTTCCTTCTTATGGCTTGATTTAGGCACCCTTTCTGCCTGTATGATTTTTCTGGTTCCCTGATTTCACAAGTATGAGTCTTGTTTCATATTTATTGCTAATGTCACATTGACTATTTTTTAAATTTAATTAAAAAATTTTGGACTATTCTTATTCTCAAGTTTTAGAGATTGTACAAAGACATTAGTAATAACATAACAGAGAGCCCTGAATTTGGAAGTTGGAAATTATGGAATGGAATTATTCACTAACTAGTTATCACTTCACTAAAGGCTATTAATCTATAAAATGACAATTATGTGAAACACATGGCTGTGGGAAATGAGATGTGAAATCTTTCTGTTAAGTAGGCATGTACAAAGTGCAAATCATGGTGGGAAGGAGGATAGTGAGTATATTAGTCTCTGAATTCCTGAGGACTTCGTTTGTAATAGGTTCTGATGAGCAATAGCATAGGGGAGTAGTGACAACATCTGTAGAGAGAGCTGGATCAATTCAACCTCAGCCACTCTTATAGCCAAGAAGCCCAGTGCCAAGGGGAGCTGCCGCCAAACCAACGAGGTGGGGCAGACACTGTCAGCCAAGAGGCAGCTGGAGCATTTGCTTTGCTGCCTTGACAAGCAGAGGAGTTACCCAGGGATCCTGGGAAGTAAAGGATCTACCACTGACATCCATATCCAAGTCTACTGTGGAAACTTGGATGACCAAATTATATAAATCTATTAACTGTTCAACAAATATTTAGTGAGATCCTACAATGTGCAGGCCTTACTTAAGGTGGGAGTTATACAATGATGACAAAAAACAAATGGGAACTTGTCTTAATGAGATTTCCTCCTCATGGGGAAACCACTTATTTTTCTGTTCTTTCCCCTCCATGAATTGGGTGGGGCTATTGAACCTACCTAAATAGGATAAACAGTGATGGATAATTTCTCTGCAGAGGCCTGGTGACATACTGACTGGCTTGAAAGAGAAACAGGTTTTTGTGCCAGAATGTTTTCCTTTTCCCATTTCTAAACTGCTCCTTTTTATCCAGAGCTAGCGGGGTTAGTGGCAAGCAGGTCATAGTATGTAAAAGCAGCAACAGTCTTTCTAACTACTCTCTTCCCAGCTGAGATTCCAAAGTCTACTACTTTTTGTTTCAAATCTTACTAAGAATCAGTTAAACTTACATAGTACATCAATTTGTGTACCTTTAAATCAAATTTACTTAGGAAGCAATTAATATGCCAATCATTATATTTTATGATTCTGAATTTGATTCCCTTGGATTTGATGACTATAATGTGTGGGTTAAATATTCACGGAAAAAGAGATGAGAATTTTTTAATCTCATTCTCCCTGAAATAATCACTTCTCTTTGCAATTGTTTTTGTTACTTTCTAATTATTTAAATATTTAATCTCTTTAATTACTCCCTTCTGGAAATTGAAGGGATGTCCTGTGTATGCAATTGCCTTTCTAGCCTACCTCTCGACCCAAGAACAACTATCCTCAAATTTCTTCAGTAACAGTTTAGGAAAGAGGATTTCTTATTTTTGTACTAGCCATGGAAACACTGTTTCCCTTCTTTCCCTCTCTATTTTCTTATCTTGACAGAAAAACAAAATTTAACAAAACAAAAACAAAATACTGCCTACTGGGTGTTCTAGGAACTTTTAGAATAGAGAATTTAGTTGGATATTACATCACTCTATGACAAGATTCACATTTATGCTGAGAGCTCAATTGTTGTAAAGAGCTCCAGAGAGTAGTTACTCAAAAATGCTTATAAGTAGTATTACTTACTGCTGAGGTAGGTTGTAAGGTACAGTCCTATGATTGTTTGCAAAACCAGAAAGCAATTCTCTAGCTCAGCCATTCTGTGATTGGAGCCAGGAACCTTAAAATTAGAAGGCACTTTATTTTCCTGGCACACTCCTCCATGACACTTATCAGTTACAATACAAATTTTCTCAGAAATGGGTGTGGCAGTGGCAGCAGGGCTCCACCTGTCTGCCATTTTACTGAGTGGTGGATTCATAGCCATACCCTGTCAGCTGGAACTGAATTCTGGACAGCGTTTCCCAGACAGCAGGGGTCCTACTGGAGGGGCTAAGCAAAATTCTGGGTGACACCAGGAAACTGAATATCTGGTTCAGGGGGATTGGGTGGCCTGCTATGAAATGAATATTGATAGCTCCTCAAAATTCATATGTTAAAATCTAAATCCTCAGTGTGACAGGATTTGTAGGCAGGTACTTTGGGAGGTAATTAATTAATGAGGGTCGAGCCCCCATAAATGGAATTAGTGCCTTTATGATAAGAGACCTGAGAGAGATGCTTGCTCTTTGATCTCCTCATATGAGGATATAATGAGAAGACGGTCATCTGCAAATTAGGAAGTGGCCTGCACAAGACACCACATTTGCTGGCATTTTGATTTTGGACTTCTCGGCTTTCAGAACTGTGAGAAATGAACATTTGTTAAACTACTCAGTTTATGTCATAGTTGTAATACCAGCCCAAACTGACTATTACACAGCCCAAGTAGACTAATACAGTATACATGTGTACATATACATATGTATACACACACACATATATATGTGTATATGTATATACTCACACACATATATATGTGTATATGTATATACTCACACAAACATATACATACATATATAAACACATATATATCTAGAATTTTCAAATACTCAAAATGTTATACATCAAAGTACATCAGCAAAAAAATAAATCCCCTTTCCCCACATTTATCCATTCTATTTCCTTATCCAGAGATATGACCAATCTTTTTTTAAAAAATTTTATTTTATGTTTTTATTATACTTTAAGTTCTAGGGTACATGTGCACAACGTGCAGGTTTGATACATAGGTATACGTGTGCCATGTTGGCTTGCTGCACCCATCAACTCATCACCAATCCTATAAGTCTTTTCAATGTTCTTTCAGCTATTTTGGAGGTATACTTTTGATTTTATGTTGTTGTTGTTTACACTACAATGTTAAGTGATGTCAATCAGTATTTTCAGAGAAATACCAAATTCCAAAGAAAATATTCATTAGAAAGTCCCTTAGAGTAACATGGATGAAAACAATACATTTATTTTCACAATTAAATAAAGGTTACAGGAGTCACTGTGTTATACTCACAGAAGAATTTTAAACCTATCATTCAATTAAGTTCAATATCATACATATTTTGAATCAGGTTGAAGGAAATTCCAGTTAAATTAAATGCCAACATTAGTTTGGAGCAAATTCCTTGATACTTGAGAAAAACTTTTCTCAAGTCCAAAGGGAGGAAATAGTTCACACTGGCTTATATCTGGGAGATGAGTGGAATGTATGTTTTGTAGTGAAAGGACAGTAAAGTCATCTATACTTCGTTGTAGAGTTTAATCAGAGGCAAGCCCAAAATGTTCAAGTTTTTATTCACAAAAATATTCCATTGTTCCTTGGTCCAGATATCTATTCTTCTCAGGAAGCTCCTGGCAAGGCTCATGTAATTAATTGATAAATGACATTATATTTCTTGGAATAAATCCCCAATCGCAAAGTTTAATTTTACTATTCCCTTCCCCGCATTAATAAATCCTTTTAAACAAAACCTAAGTTATTCCAGTTGGAGTTGGAGAGAGGCAAAATAGAAGCAGCATGGATGCACAAAGTGGTGGTATAAGGAGATTCTGGTCATCTTCAGCTAATAAACTTCAGTTAACTTAATGCCAAGTATTGTGTCAGTTGTTGGACAAAGACCCAGATCTTGCTAGTTCATTTAACAGAAGAGACATTTATTAAACAAATTACAATATAGTAATTAGATTTACAATAAGCTGAGGTGAAGAAGGAGGAGAAACAGGGAAAACTGGTACATTTTGAACCATAAGATCAGGGTCCTCGGCCAGGATTAGAAAAATGCTCTTCTCCTGGTCCTCAAATACTTTTTCTGTTTACCTGAGAGTTGGTGGGAGCAGGATCTGGGAGACAGCAACTCCAGGACTGGCTGTATGACCAGAGTAACGTGGTGAGGATTCATACATAAAAAAGAAAACACTCTTCCTTTTTGTATCTAAACAGATTAATTGATCTTGGAACCTAGTAGTCAGTTTCCTGTCAATATAAAAATGACTGTAGTAAAGATTTTGATTTTTATAGATATTTGACTTATTAACGTAATTAAAATATTACATGAGTGTGCCAAATTGTTTATAGCCCTATAGTAACAAAAAAATTAAAAATGTGAATATAATGCAATTAATAAAAGGCAGGTCAATGAAGTGAGCAAACCCCAGGATAAGATCCCATTCACACTGGGTTCCAGTCATGGCTGCGCGAACTTGAACAGCTGTGGATCCTGAACAAGTTCCTTAATCCTTCTGTGTTTGAATTCCTCCATCTGTGAGAATGGCATGCTCACACCTGTCCATATCTAATTTGGTAATCTTAAGTGGCTCCTACAGTCTGACGGAGTCAATTTCCTCGCCCTAGGATGTGGTACATGAAGTTGTTTGGTTTGGTATTTTAAGGTTTAACAGTTTGAATATTTTAGCACTTTAATTTTAAAAGTTTAAAAATATATTATACTTGTTCTCATTTTCCCACAGTATTAAAAATTCAGTTAATCACTAAATTGATCAGTTTAAGACTACCTCTTGATTTGTACTCAAACTCTCACCTTTCAGGACAGTAGCTGTAATCTTCTTACAGATCAATTGGACACATCAATATAACAAGCAAAATCATTCACTAAAATACCTAATTATAATTTATAGCAATTAAAAATCAATTAAGTTAAAGATATATATCTTATTTTTGATGAATATACCTATATATGTATAAATTTATATATGTGACCATATTAATATTGATGAATACTTACATATACACTTGTGTAAATATATACATATAATTTTCAATTACACAAAATTTTATACGTGAACAATTAATATCTCCAGATTAATTTAAAACATATGTAAAATATCACAATATCTATTATCTAGCTGCTTGCTTAAAAAGCAAAACCAAAACCAAAAAAACCTCACCTTATCCCAGATGTCTAAGAATTGACCTGTCACATTTATAAATAAATAGCTGTGTGTTGATTGCTGTCTAGGAAAAATATAAGAATGATACTTATGTAAGAGAAGTCACAAAATCATTTTGTTTTATCATGACCATAAATAAAAAATGCCACATTTATGGGACATTGTAGTTTTCAAGAGAACTGAAAAAAAGCCCTGAAATATGTATTCCTTTACTTTTGCTCAAAACTAGAGCAGAACAATAGCTTAAGCAAGGTAGGTCATAGTTTGCTTTAATTTTCATGGTTTATTGGTAGAAAATCTTTTTGGAATCTAGGTAATAATTAGGTTTGGTTTTGTAGACTTTCAGATGCCCTCTACTGAAGAAAGTTTTGCTTTGGAAGAGAAAGAATATATACACTTACACTACGTGTGTGTGTTTGTGTATATATATATGTATATATACACACACACATATACATATATATATATACACATATATACACACATATATACATATATATATACCAGTAATTCTTGCATATTTATCAGTGATCAATTTGAAATTGCAGACTGAGTCTTTTTTCAACCTAATATCTGTGTATCACATACAAACCCTTTGGAAAGGCCATGCAAATTGTGATTTGTCCCAAGAAAAGCATATTTAAGAACGCAAATATTCAGAGAAGAGATGGAGTCATTCGACTTTATTATACTTCAAAAAAATAGTAGAGTAGAAGATACTCAACTTTTATGTTATAGATTCTCTTCTATGGTTTTAAACATAGAAAACACATGGAAAATAAGAATAAAACCAATACTTTTGTTGCTTTAGGTGTGAGAAGAAAACATTGCTTTAAACAAAAATTTTCAAGATTTTTGTATACCAATATTTTTTCTTGTAATGTGTTGATAAACATCTGAAAAAATATCATGGACATTTTCAGATACATTCTGCAAAGACTCTCATTTATTCAACATATAAACTAGGACCTGGGAATAATTGAGTGGTTAAAAAAAAAGACCAAGTAATTACTTTCCCCTAGAATTTTAGAATTTTCTTCCTAATAAGACATAGAAACCAAATGGTGAAGATGCAAAGCTCATATGGACACACTTATTAGAGTGACTAAATTCAAAACATTGACAACAGCAAATGCTGAAGATTATATGGGACAACACAACCTCTCATTTATTGCTGGTGGGAATGCAAAAGGATAGAGCCAATTTGGAAGAGAGTTTGATGATTTCTTACACACTTAAGCATACACTTATCATAAGACCCAGCGATTGCACTCACTGGTATTTTACCCAAATGAGTAAACGCTTATATTTACATAAAAACCTGTACATGTTTGTTTATAGCGGCTTTATTCATAATATCCGGAAGTTAGAAGCAACCCAGATGCTGTCAATGGGTTGCTGGATAAACCAAGTGTGGAACATCCATATAATGAAATGTTATTCAACCACAAAAATAAGTTTTCAAGCCATAAGAAGATATGGAAGTGCCATAAATCATACTGTTTAGTGAAAATAGCCAGACTGAGAAGGCTACAGACCATGATTTCAACTACATAACATTCTAGAAAAGGCAAAACTATGAAGACAGTAAAAATGTCAGTGGTTGCTGGAGATCTGGAGAGAGGGAGAGAAGGGTGAATAAGTAAAGCACAGGTGATTTTTAAGGCAGTGAAACTATTCTGCGTGATATTATGATAACGGATATTAGTATACATTTATCAAAACACATAGAGTGTGCAATACAAAAAAAACTGTGGACTTTAGTTAAGAATAACGTATCAGTGTTGGCTTACCAATTTTAATAAACATACCACAGGAATGCAAGATGTTACTAATAGAACAAACTGTTCTGGGGAAGAGCAGGTATATGGAAACCTTCTTTTTACTCAATTTTTCCATAAAATTAAAACTGCTAAAAAACAACTCAATTAAATAAAAGTACCATAAATCTTTTTTTTTTTTTTTTTTTGTTTTTGAGACAAAGTCTCTCTCTTCCACCCAGCCTGGAGTACAATGGCACGATATTGGCTCACTGCAACCTCCGGCTCCCAGGTTCAAGCGATTCTCCTGCCCCAGCCTCCTCAGTAGCTGGGATTACAGGTGCATGCCACCACGCCCAGCTAATTTTTGTATTCTGTTTAGAAGAGACAGGGTTTCACTATGTTGGTCAGGCTGGTCTCAAACTCCTGACCTCAAGTGATCCATCTGCCTCAGCCTCTCAAAGTGCTGGGATTACAGGCATGAGCCAACTTGCCTGGCCTGACTATTATTTTGAATTGTCTACTTCTCCTTTTACTTCTATAAATTTTGCTTCACATATTTTGGAATTTTGTAGCTAGGTGTACGTATGTTTATAGTTGTTCAATCTGTCTGATGGACTTATCCTTTTTTCATTATAGATGATTCTCTTTATCTGTACTAACATACTTTGTTTTAAATTCTATTTTGTTTGATATTAGTGTAGCCACTCCAACGTTATGGTTCCAGTTGGCATGGTGAATCTTTTGCCATCCATTTACTTTTAAATTAAAAGAATGAGTCATGGTCCTCTTGCTGCTGTCAAGATTTTATGTTCACCTTTGTCTTTCAACATTTTGACTATGAGGTGGCTGGGTATGGATCTCCTCATATTTAGCCTACTTGGAGTTGATTGCGCTGTTTGGATGTTTAGACTGATGTGTTTTTTAATATCAAATTTGGGAAATTTTTGGCAATTATTTTCAAAAATATATTTTTTATTTATTTTCCTTTCTCTTCTTCTACTAATCCCCTTACATATATGTTTGTGCAGTTAATTGTGTCCCACAATTGTCTGAGTCTTGTTTTTCTTCTTCTTTCTTTGTTTATCATATTGCATCATCTGTATCAACTCTATTTTAAAATTTGCCGATTTTTATCTACCAATTTGAATCCACTGTTGAGCCCCTCTCCTTAGTTTTTCATTTCATTTATTTTACTTTTCATTTCCAGAATTTTACTTGCTTTTATAAATATTTAATTTTATTTTATTCATATTCTTTATGTGATGAGATCCTATTACTATACCTCTTTTTAATTTTTAAAACATTATTTCTGTTAGTTATTTGAACACAATTACATTAGCTAATTTGAAGTCTTTATTTGATCAGTTTATACTGGGGTCATCTTAAATTTAGACAGTTTCTGTTGCATGTTTTTCTTCTTGTTTATGGGTTCCTCATTTCTTTTTTACCCCTACATTTATAATTTTGTTTAAAAATGGACATTTGAGATACTATATCAACTCTGGATATTGGTTCCCCTACTGGGGCTTGAATTTGTTGTTGCTTGTTCACTTTCTTGTCTTTTGTTTAGTGACTTGGCCAGAACTGTTCAGTGCAGTCGATTTCCCCGCCAGTGTGAAGCTTCTGTTTCAGAGAGCATTTCCCTGGGCCTAGACACAGTCAGCCTGACCGCCTCTCCTCACCCTCACTCCAGGAGAGTTAGAGATTTCAGATGAGCTCTCTGATTTTCTCTTTCTCCTACTTGTCTACTACGTTTGTGGCTTGTCAACCTTAATGGATATTATACACGAATTAATAGCTCATTGCTTTATTGTTTTCAGCAATGAGCTGAGGCATAAATTGCTCCACAATATGATCCAATTAGTCAGGGCCCTTTGCAGGAGTGGACCTTGAGGCTAGTCTTTGAAGCTTTCTCTGACCACAGAAGGTTTGTCTTTAGCTATATCTTTTCCTGCTTCTAGTAAACTTCTTTTTGGGCTACTATTTTTACTTCTTACTATCTTGGAACCAACAATCTCCTCTTAATTGCTCACCACCCAAATCTCCATTGTTTTTGAGGGATCTCTTAGGCTGCAACTTTCCATTCTCTGGTCCAAATGAAGTCAGTCCCCTTGGGAAGGGCTATAAAGTTCTCTGTTCTTACTACTTGTTTCTTTCCCTGGACAGACACTCTGTGCCAATTTTCTAGACCTGGAGGACTGAATAAAGTCCTGCTTTTCTTGGAGTGACAACTGTCACTTTAGGCTGGGAGTGGAGGAGAGGAATCCCCATCTACTTGGCCTCACTGCCCAAAGTAGAACTTTCACCACACTAAGCTGAGGCGGATGGTGGAGGGAGAGAGTAATAGCTCAAAAGCTGTGAACTGTCATTATTTCTACAGAGATTAGTAGATTTCTTGAATAAATGTTTCTTTCTCTGCTGTATGCCCTTAGGGTGGTTACCAGAGACTTTAAATGGTTGATTTTTATATTTATCCTGAGTAATGGTTGATTTGCTGGGGAGCAGGTTCATGGAATACTTCACAACATCATGCGGAAGCATTTCACCTATTTAGGTACATATTATAGGCTTTATTAAAGAGAATAAAATGAGGATGTCGCCATATCTGCAATTTTCTTTAAATTACTTTAGTATATAAAGTAAAATATTATGTGCATTACTTATGTTAAGTTAAAACTGAGTCCCAATCAAGAAGAAACAGTCAAAGGGTTGCCAGTGGACATCCTATCAGAAAGGCACCAGTTCAACAGCAGCTACTAAAAATCCTCCTGTTATGCATATATCCAACAACGACTAATACTTCACTATTTTGCATGCTAAATAGCACGTAATATGCTTGTGCTTTCATTATATTATGGTGGTAAAATTGAGAAAAGTTGGTAATTGTCGTTATCTATCTAACACTTCTTTGATAGTCATCTACAAAAACTAAGAGCTATCATGAATAAATAGGTTCACGTCAGTTTGCAGCAATAGTAAATGAAGACAATAATTAATTTCTTAATTTATTCAATGAACCTGTCTACAGGCCTCTGAATATATCATGATATAATGGTGGCTCACGCCGGTAATCCTAGCATTTTGGGAAGCCGAGGCGGGCGAGATCAGGTGTTCGAAACCAGCCTGGCCAACATAGTGAAACCCTGTCTCTACTAAAAATACAAAAAATTTGCCAGGCGTGGTGGCAAATGCCTGTAGTCCCAGCTACTTGGGAGGCTGAGGCAGGAGAATCACTTGAACCCGGGAGGCAGGGGTTGTGGTGAGCTGAGATCACACCAATGTACTCCAGCCTGGGCAACAGAGCGAGATTCTGTCTCAAATAATAGTAATAATAATAATAATACTAATAATGGTAATAATAATAATAATTCCCTTTGATTACAAAATAAAATAAATATACCCCAAGCTGAAAATAAAACTTCTTTGTGTCAGATTTTATGTAAGTGATAAAGAAATACACTTCAGCAAAACAGTTAATTCATTCTGATCGTTCTATGCTGTGGTGTAAAAAGTTTCATAACCCCATGTGTAATTATATACTGTATTCAATTTATAGTAAGTTCTTAATTATCCTTGAATATCCTAGCTTGCCATTCTTCGATGTTATGACAGATTATTGAGCAAAAAGTCACCTGTGCTGAAAATATAATCTCATTCAATAATCAATTAACCAGTAAGTATATGAAATGTCCAACATAGTGGTAATAAAAAAAGCTTATAATCTAGCTTGGAATATAAAATTAATATATTTTATCAGTAAAATCATCAAAGAGTTATTAAATATTAAATGTACAGACTCCTATGCATAGAACCTTGTATTCAAGATATATAGTTTATTGTAGAGATAAGTCTTATAAACTGCCATTCACAATTCACAAAGCAAAAGATATTACACGCAGTAAATTTTCCATATATGTGTTCATTTTTTATAGTATTATCCTCCACTAAATATAGTGTCAATAATTTTATTGAATTTCATTACTTTATGTCCAGTTTCTGGAAAAGCACTATGGTGAATCATGTTTGCTAAATTAATAATTACTTAATAAAGAAGTGAACAAATGTTCTCTTTCTCTCTCTCTGTCTCTATTATATGTATATATTTATACATGTAATTTTTATGCACTCTTTTGGCTGGTGCAGTTGTATTCATAAACAGTCTTTGTAGTAGTGAGCAATTACTGCAAACCTAGATGAGTGTTTATGTGTGCTTGACCAGAAAAAGCTATTAATCCCTATTGATCTTCCCATGATAACAAGCATGCATAGATAGTGACTTTTAAAATTTTTACTGGTATTCTTTAAGAAGTTTTGGTGTTAAATGCTCCAAGACATACTGCGTTGATATTTTGAGGGATTTATTTTTATTATCTTCAAGAAATAACATGGAAATACTGTGTTGCACTGTGGAGAGATGAAATTTTCTTTGGACGACATTATCTTACGGTAGGATTTCCAACATGTCTGGCAATCCATCCTACCCTGTCCCAATCATGTTAAACTCAGCAGACTTTTAAAGAAATGGTAGCTCATTTTTTATTAATGGCGAATCGTTTTATATTTTTACAAGTTCTGCTGGCACGATAGGACCAGTAGTGAAGCTTAGGAAGCTGAGGATTCAGTGTCGTTCGTTTTCAAAGAAACCTTTTAAGGACCTCAAAGAAGGCCATGCAGAGTGTTCATAGGGTCATAGTATTTTTCACAATTTGAAAAAGTAAGATACTTTAAGTATAATTAATTCAGAGCCTAGCCTATTTTTATTCCAGCTTTTCTTTCTGCATCACCAGCATTTCTGAGAGCATGTGAATGGGAATTGAGTTAAGCATACATTTAGTTTGTGCTTAGTAGGATATATATTTCTGTGACTCCAGAGTGACTTCAGGTATATAATTAAATTACTGTTGTCTATCTGAGTGAAAGGGTGACATCTGAAATTATCCTACAATTCATTATGTCAGCTCAATTGGTATCTGCACACAGAAATATAGAAACTGGATTCACGTTGCCATTTGAACTGGGAGTATGTGAATAGGTGAGAAGACACAAGGTTTAAAAAGCATGAAGCCAAAAGATCACCTTTGGAAAACTCTTCTAAACATTATAGCTCATGTATGAAAGTTGAAAGATTTTCCCCTGGAATTCCTCTTATTATCAATAAATTGAAAAGCTGAAACTTTCTAAACTATTAAAAATAAGAAGAAATATTTCTACTAGCCATGTAGAAAGAATTATTCTCTAATTTTCTCTAAGAAAAATTAAATAATAAAGGTTATTGTTGTGTAAATAGGTGATAAAATATGGAGCCAAAAATGCAGTTGTGCCTGGGAGTTAATTGATTAAAGTAATATGTTCTCTTTTTAGACTTATCTGATGTTTGTGATAGTTTTTAGTTTACTAAACTGTGTATCATGCAATTTATTTTTTCACTCTAAATTGATATTCTTTTAGATAATTGTAATTTTATGTTTCTTTTTAAAGAACCAACTAAATTTGAAAAATACATTTTAGAGAGTACAAAACTATGATTTTTTTCATTGGTAAACCAAACTATTGTAGTTTTGGAAGAGATTACTAATTCTTTAAACAGAAAAATATAAAGAACACAACAGGTTACAATACATTCTTTCTGTAACACATATATTCTAGAAAAATTGCTTGTCACATTTTAGAAGTCCATTTTGTTTTATGGGATGAAGATAAGCCTAACTTCTATGCAAGACTAAAGCTTATTTGATTATAATATCCTTATAGGCAAGGAAAAGATGAAAAGAATACAATTTATCCATTAATTTTTGTTGATATACTCTTGCAAACATAAAATAATCTTAAAGGTTTTGTGAAAATATAATTATGTATTAATGTCTCAATTCTAGTGATTAGGCATCTCACGCAGATTTTACTGCATAATTGAGTTTATTCCCCCTTAATTATATACATTTATTATGTTTATGATATTGTGGTCATTTTGCAATTTAAAAAAAATACCTTCTTTAAAAGAGAAGTTTAAGCAAATTAGAAAGAAATCAGTAGCTTTTACATTTTTTGTTAAATATTCAACTTTTGGTTAGAAACTATGTTAACTTATCTTCTTTTTAAACAAAAAGCATTTTTTTTTAGTTCAAGATTGCCTTACCAATAGCTTTTTTTAATATGTAAAGGGAAAACTATTATTTTTATGGTTAAATTTTATCTTTTGAAACAAAGAAAAACCATAGCATTTGACGTATTCAAAAATTCAGGGTATTCAATCAATTCAACAAGAATTAATTAGTTTTTACAGGAAGATCTTAACATTTGTCTCTATTTTACAACATATGGTTTATAAAACCACGAGTCTTGCTTCATGCTTTTCTCTCTTTAACCACTCATATCCCATTAGTCACCAATAAATGTAAGCAATATTTAATAGGTGCTAGACAAGGATCCATGCACTTTGCATATATTAATTACTTTACTTTCTGTGATGACTACATAAAGTAAATACTTGCACGACTCCCAACATACTGATATAAAGAATATAGAGGTAGATTACTGTGGAAAGTTTTATTGTTTGTACATAGCCTGGTCAAGATTTGAACACAGCTGGAATGGTTCACAGGTCCAGGAACTTAACTATAGTGCTCTGATTTTTAGGTATTATGGATGTTACTCTCAAACATCTCTGCAATCCAATCACCTTTTGCCATCATTATTCTTATAGTCCAGGTTTACAACATATTCTGCTTCAAAACAATTCTGCTGAAGCTTCCTTATTCAGCTCAGGCTGCTATAACAAACTACAGTAGACTGAGTGACTTAAACAATAGATATTTATTTATCAAAGTTCTGGAGGCAGGGAAGTCCAAGGTCAAGGTGCCAGCAGCTTTAGTTTTCTGTGAGGGCCCTCTTTAGATTTTACAGGGGGGCACCATTTGTTGTGTCCTCATATGATGGAGAGAAATTAACTTCTGGTCTGTCTTCTCTTCTTATCAGGACATTCATCCCATTATAGTGACCCCCTCCCATGACCACATCTCAATTTAATTATGTCCGAAGTACCCCACCTGCTAAAACAATCGAATTGGAGGTTAGGGTTTAAACATAAAAATTTTGGGGGGACACAACTTTCTGTTCATAACACCCTCTTACTGGGTTCTCTTCATCCACTCTTTCTTTCCTTCAATCCATTCCCTATACAGTGGTCAAATAATGTTTAAATAAATTAATCATAACATGTCACTATGTTTCTTAAAATTTAGTATAAAGTCAAGAATCCGTAACATAGTTTGCAAGATATTGCATAACCTGGCCCTTGTACTCCCACACTCTCATCTCCTGCTTTCTCTCTGCTTCCTCTTCACCATTCACTTGGGACCATATCATAGTCATGATAGGTGGTCTGTTTATTACTTACAGGTCCTGCTCTAGGAGTTTACTACGTGTAAATTTCAACAACACACCCTAATTAGGAATTGGGCATGATTACTTACAGATATGGAACTGGAGATTAGGAATTGGGTAACTTGACTATGTTTTTATTGACTTCAAATTGTTTCTTGAAACAGACCATTCCTTCTCCCCAGAAATTTTTTCCCCATGCGCTGTCTACATCTTCTGGATCATTTCTCCTGAACCAGTCTCAGAAAGGAACTAAGTTAGCTCTCCTTTTATGTATCCTGGAAATATTTCACACTTGCCAGGCAAAGTTGCTATTTGTCTTTCCCTTTAAGTTAGGCCCCTCCTAGGAAAAGCCTAGGTCTGTATTACTCATCATGTTTTCCTGACATTTAGCATAACATAGATGCTCAAAAAATATTTGTCAAATTATCTACTGAACAGATTAATAAAAATTGTATTAAACCCGGTAATTAACATACATATTTCTTCTTCATTTTTCAGAGAAACAGCAATTCCCATTTTAATGGTGAGTAAAGTTGGTCATGGAGAAAAAGTTGTTGAGGTCAGTGGTCAGATATTTATATGACCTGAAAGAGTATGTTCCAATATGATTAACAAGATATTAAGTGGTTTTGTTTTATTAAAATAATGTCACAAAAAATAATTAAAATGAATATAGTGCCCTAAATAGCCAAGGAAATCATGAACAAAAGGACAACAAAGGGAGAAGTGTTATATGATCTGATTTCAAGCTATACCACAAAGCTATAGTAATTAAAACAGCAGGGTGCTGGCATAGAAGTATACACATTTATTAATAACACAAAATAGAGAGTCCAAAAATGAACACATATATGTGTGATCAATTGATTTTTGACAAAGGTGCCAAGAATACATCATGGAAAAAAAATAGTGTCTTCAAGAAGTTGTTCTGGAAAACCTGGATAATCACATACAGAAGAATGAAATTGGACTCATCTCACACCACATACAAAAATCAACTCAAATTGAATTCAAGATTTAAATATAGGACCAGAAACCATAAACGATTAAGAGAAAATGAAGGAAAAAAAAACTACGTGACGTTGGTGAGGGCAATGATTTTTTGGATTTGATCCCCAAAGTATAGGCAACAAAAACAAAAATAGACAAAGGGGAATATATTAAACTGAAAAGCTTCTGTGCAATGAAGAAAACAATTAATGTGTGAGGAGTCAACCTATGGATTCGGTGAAAATATTTTCTAGCCATATGTCTCATAAAGTGTTAATGTTCAAAATATATAAGGAACTCAAATAACTCAATAGCAAGAAAACAGATAACCCAATTTAAAATTGGGCAAGTTTTCTGAGTAGACATTTCTCCACAGAAGACAAACAAATGACCAATAGATATATCAAAAAGTGCTCAGAACCACTAATCAAGAATGGCTATTATCATCAGAAAGACAAAAGGTAACAAATGTTGGCAAGGATGTGGAAAAAAAAAGAACCCGTGTACACTGTTGGTGGGGTTTTAAATTAGTGCAGCTTTTATGAAAGACTGTATAAACGTTCCTCAAAAACTAAAACTAGAATTGCCATGTGATCCTGCAGTCCCCCTTTGGGCTATTTACCCAAAATATTTGAAATCAGTATGTCAAAGAGATGTTTGTACTCTCATGTTCATTGCAGCACTATGGACAATAGTCAAGTTATAGAATTAACCTAGGTGTCTATCAATGGATGAATGGATAAATAAATATGGTACATATATACAATGGGATACTATTCAGCCTTTAAAAGAAGGAAATTCTGTCATTTGTGACAACATGGATGAGATTAGAGAACTCTATGCTAAGTGAAATGAGCCAGACACAGGAAGACAAATATAGTATGATCTTACCTATATGTTAAGTCAAAAACAGTCAAACTCATAGAAGCAGAGAGTAAAATGGGGGTTACAGAGGCTAGCAGGGGAGGAATATGGGGACATGATGGCCAAAAGTCCAGTTAGACAGGAGAAATAAATTTTTTTTTGAAATCTATTACATGGCTTGGTGAGTACAGTTAATAACTGCATATTTTACATTTCAAAATTCCTTAGGAAGTATATTTCAAATGGTCTCACCACAAAAAATGCTAAATATTTGAGGTGATGGATATATTAGTTAGTTTGATTTAATTATTTCACATTGTATTCATAACTCAGAACATCATTTTGTACCTTGGTTTCGTTTTATTCTTCTTATTAGCAACATGCTATTTTGTGAGATATAAAAAGCTCCTTGGTGAATCTGAAAAGAGAAAAACATAAAGGATTCAACTACTTGCCAATGGTAAATGTCTTTCCATTGGTTTGTTCTTATCTCCATTATGGCTGTCACTTTTTGTTATTCTTTTAATAGGCATTGAATGGTATAAAGTTATCTTGTGGAAGGAATCTTGGAATACAAAATGGATTGTTGTTTGAAACCAAAAGAGAAGCACTTCCACAGGTGATAGAATTTATCTATAACAACTGTTCAGTTTGTCAAACAGAACCAAATTTGTGCACATAAATTAAAGAAAGGTATGTAAAACAGAATATTAAAAGTTCCAGTCCACATTATCATGTTTGTGCATTGAAAATATTATTTTCATCACCTCTTTTTCTGTAAAAATCAGATCATGATCCTCACTGAAACATTTACAGATTCTTCTGGCCCACTCTGATAAGACATGTTTGCATTAGGAACACTTCTTAAGTTAAAGAAGCTTTACAGAAAAAAACACGTCAAGTGAAAACTGTGAGTCACAGTGCTTTTGAGAAATGTTTGTTCAAAATTTTAAAGACATTTACTTATAGACTCTCACTAATTAAACTTGTTTATAGTGAAGTGTTTCAGAAATGTGTGTTCTATTTATTAAAAATTGCATTTGATTAAAAAATTACTTAAAAATTTTTTCAAGCATCAGCAATGATCCTTGCTCTAAATAACTTGATTAGAATACTTCAATATGTGTGACTGTTTTATGATTTTTTTATGTTTTTGTCTTTGATGAGAGGGACTCTTGCTGTTACAAGTGTGATAGTGGTATTTAGCTTACATAAAACTGTTTTACTGGCTTCATCCTATCTAATTCTCATTTGTAACATTGGGACATTCAAAATATCCCAAGTGCCGACATGTGAAATACTTCCAAATTACTTGACATTATTTCCAGTAGTTTTTTTTTTGGCCTTTACCATGAATAAACAGCAAATTTCAGCAGTGTTAGAGATAAAAATTGTTGATTTGTAATCTTCTACAGGAGAACTGATTTGTGAGTAGATCACACAAATAAACAACTTTACATAGCAAAGTCATGGATTGATAGAGCTCACCTACTTGCCTCTTACTGTTGTTGTTGTTGTTGTTGTTGTTTTTGAGACGAAGAAATCTTGCTCTTTTGCTCAGGCTGGAGCGCAATGGCATGATCTTGGCTCACTGCAACCTCCGCCTCCCGGGTTCAAGTGATTCGCCTGTCTCAGCCTCCCAAGTAGCTGGGATTACAGCCAGGTGTCACCACACCCGGCCCCTCTTACTGTTGATTGGTATGCACCCAGATGTGTCCTTTAGTGTGTGTCCTAGGTCCATCCAGGTCAATGGCTGTTGATTTAAACGAGACATGAACACATTAACCTAGCATCTGTGTTTTAAATATGACATTCATTTCTGGCACAAATAACAAATTTAATCCATAGTTAGCAATTGGTTGCAGCTGTGGTAAAGCATATGTGGGAGGTGAAGGTTACAGATCCATATAAAAACCCCTTTAAACCATAGCATCAGTGCTAAGGCTAAGCACTGTTCTGGAACACATGATGCAAACATACGCAAAACTATTTTTTATATAATTTCAACTTTTATTATAGATTAAGGGATATATGGGCAGGTTTGTTACATACATGTGCAGGTTTGAAGTGATGGGTATATTAGTTTGATTTAATTATTTCACGTTGTATTAATAAGTCAGAACATCATTAAACTAAAAAGCTTCTGTACAGCCAAAAAAAAAAAAAATACCAACAGTGTAAAAAGACAGCCTGAAGAATGGGGGAAATATTTGCAAATTATGCATCTGACAAAGGTATAACTTCCAGAACTTATAAGAAACTTAAACCAACAAGCAAAAAAAAAGTAATTCAATTTAAAACATTGGCAAATGCATGTGAACAGACATTTCTCAAAAGAAGACATTGAAACTAGCCAACAAACATATAAAACAATGCAAAACTTTTTATTGTTTATTTCTTATCTTGTGAAACATTTCCTCCTCTTGGGGTTAGAAAACCCTGAGGTTTGGTGAATATAAAATGAAACTCTTCAGAATACTAATTGTTTACTGCAAACCCAGAGGGAAGGATAGAGAAGGGATAAAAATGATCCCATCACCCTGGTAGTCAGCATAGCTCCCAATAGGTGGTTTTTCAGACCTGTCCCCCTCTCTCCTTCCCCTGACTAGTAGTCCCCAGTGTCTATTGTTCCCATCTTTGTGTCTATGTGCATTCAATATTTGTCTCCCACTTGTAAGTGAGAACATGCAGTATTTGGTTTTCTATTCTTGCATTAATTCACTTAGGATAATGGCCTCCAGCTCCATCCATGTTGCTGCAAAGGACGTGATTTAATTCTTTCTATGGTAGCATCGTATTCTGTGGTGTATATGTACCCTGTTTTCTTTATCCGGCCTACCATTGATAGGCATTGAATTTGATTCCATAACTTAGTTATTGTGTATAGTGCTGCAATTAACATGCACGTGCGTATGTCTTTATGGTGGAACACTTTATATTCCTTTGGGTATATACCCAGTAAAGGGGTTGGTGGGTCAAATGGTAGCTCTGATTTAAGTTTTTTTGAGAAATAAGCAAACTGCTTTCTACAATGGCTGAACTCGTCTGCATTCTCACCAACAGTGTATTGCCTTTTCTTTGCAGTCTTGCCAGCATGTTATTGTTTGACTTTTTAATAATAGTCATTCTGACTGGTGTGAGATGATATCTCACTGTGGTTTTGATGTTGATTTCTCTGATGATTTGTGCTCATATGGAACCAAAAAAGAGTACAAATAGCCAAAGCAATTTTAAGCAAAAAGAACAAATCTGGAAGCTTCACATTATCTGACTTAAGCTATACTATAAGGCTACAGTAACAGAAACAGCATGGTACTGGTACAAAAATAGACACATAGATCAATGGAACATAATGGAGAACCCAGACGTAAACCCACACACCTAAAACCATTTGATCTTTGACAAAATAGAAAAAAAAGCTTTGAGGAAAAGGACTCCCTATTCAATAAATGGTACTGGGATAACTGGCTAGCCATATGTAGAAGACTGGAACTGGATCCCTACCTCTTACTATATACAAAAATTAACTCAAGATGGACTAAATATTTAAACGTAAGACCTCAAACTATAAAAGTACTGGAAAAAAACCTAAGAAATACCCTTCTCAATATTAGTTTTGGCAAATAATTTATGGCTAGGTCCCTAAGAGCAATTGCAATGACAACAACAATTAATTAGTGGAACCTGATTAAACTAAAAAGCTTCTGTACAGAAAAAAAATACCAACAGTATAAAAAGACAGCCTAAAAAATGGGGGAAAATATTTACATACTATGCATCTGACAAAGGTATAACTTCCAGAATTTATAAGAAACTAAACCAACAAGCAAAAAAAAAATAATTCAATTTGAAACATTGGCAAATGCATGTGAACAGATGCTTCTCAAAAGAAGACATTACAAGTATAGCCAACAAACATATGAAACAATGCAAAACTTTTTATTGTTTATTTCTTATCTTGTG
This sequence comes from Gorilla gorilla gorilla, assembly GCF_029281585.2. Lineage (NCBI taxonomy): Eukaryota > Metazoa > Chordata > Mammalia > Primates > Hominidae > Gorilla > Gorilla gorilla. Next base: position 38,612,215 of record NC_073227.2, on the reverse strand, counting down.
AAACATTTCCTCTTCTTGGGGTTAGAAAACCCTGAGGTTTGGTGAATATAAAATGAAACTCTTCACAATATGAATTGTTTACTATAAACACAGAGGGAAGGATAGAGAAGGGATAAATATGTGGGCTTTGAAGTCAATTGGAGTAGACTTGTATCCTGGCTTTATTACTTTTTATCTTTGTGATTTTATAATAGGTAAGTTACTTAGTCCCTGCAGACTTCTTTCTCTGTCTCAAACAGGTGTAAAATAGCTGTAACTTAAAGAGATGTCATAAATATAGATAACATCTCTAGAATCCAAAAAGCTCTCAAAATTAGAATATATATATATTTTAAGTTACTTGGTGATAAAAACTAAATTCATTCCTTTTAAGTGGCATGACTATTAACATGTCTCATTTCAGAAGTATCATCACATTTAATTACAATGTGTCACTCCGTACCCTTGCATAAGGCATTGGCATTATGGTTCATACACACTCTCTCTCTCTCTCTGAGTGTATATACATAGTATATGTGTGGGTGTGAATGTGTATATATATATATATATATATATATACACACATGCACATATATATACACATACACACATATGTGTGTGTGTTTATGTATATGTATATATCTCCTTTCTAAAATCTAAAATTTCTAAAATCCAGAGCCCTGGAGTTTGGAATAAATTATTGTGAATTCACAATAATCAAATTAATGATCATAAATTAATTAGGCAAAAGTCAAGAAGATACTATTCTAACATTTGCCAAGCACTTATTCTAGGTCAGTCTCCTTTCATGGCAACCTAGCCTATGGGACTCTGGTTTCCATAAATATTCTGAATAGATATGAGAATGAAGACTAAAATAATGCCACTTTAGATGACATAGGGAGAGAAGAATCCAACATTTGTTTTGTTTATACCTAAATTCTAAAGCTTTTTGAGCCCGATGTGGTAAATGGAACACAGACTTACAATTTTCGGAATCAAAATGTGTAAAGCTTTATGATGGTAAAATGGAAACGCTCAGGTTAATGGTATTTATTTATTTTTATTTTTATTTCATAATAATATACTTGCTATATTGATTTACCTCCTTCTCTCCCCCAACATACAATTTTTTTGGCTCAATTACAATGGTGGAAATTGTGTAGAAAATCCATTCTCCTCAAAACAATTTTATTATAGTCAGTCTCCAAAAATGATAGAAAGGGAGTACAGTAGAAATTTGGGGATATTTATTAACTTTTTAAGCAAGTTGAAGTGTATCACTATTTTCATTAGCTTCATTTGGCTGCAGCAGTAAATGTCTATCTTAGTAACTTCTTACTGTGATATACAGACATACAATAATTACCACAATAATTTCATGATTATCTTAAACCATCATTGCTTTTAACTCACTTATAATTTAATACTATTGTATTTTAAGACTACATCGCAATAATATTCAAACGATTTTTGTAATAAAGGAAAGGAAAAGTAAATTTTCATACTTAGGACCAAACCTGGAGTAATATAGAAGATATAAAATTATTCATAACCAAGATATGGTATTTGTTAAATATTTCAAACTGGATGTCAGATGTGTTTGCTGTCACTAATAGCATATGTCTCTAGTATAGCAATGTTCTTTCTTCTGCAAAAGAAGTCACCTTTCTGTGATGTGGTAAATGTTGTTTGCTATATCAAATTAAAGGATACAGATTTCAAGCTGTGTGTAGGTGATACATGAATATTTCACTCCTGCTGACAATCACTTTGACTACTGTGTAATTCTTTAAATTGATTCAATCAAACCCTGCTGTTTATGCTTTTAATTGATTGAATTAAAATAACATTTTCAACTTTTAATCACTCCATTAGACAGGGCTCCCTTTGCTTGTTCATGCCCAAGCCAATGCAGATGGGTTGTTGCTTTGTAACTTGTGAAATCCTACCAAACTCTAGGGGGCACTTCAACTTATTTGGCAGCAAATAGAGGCTTCAGTATCATCACTAGTCAAAGGGACATTTCTGCTTTCGGGTGTATATTTCATCTGTCCAGAAGGAGATGAATGGAGTGTTCACTTTCCCTGACTCTTCCCAATGTACAGATCATCTGATGTCACAGTCCCCTGAAGTAGGGAGCTTCCTACTGGAGTCACAGATAGAAATTACTATTGATCAAACACTGCCACAAGAGACATGTGATCCAACTTAGAGACAATGCAAACATACACAGGATACTTTGGCTGGAACTAGATCTTCAGGTTCTTATTTCAAAGCATGGCAAGGGATATGGATCATAAAGGCCGAAAACATGTAGGTGCATTATCTATAGAGAATTCCTGAACCAGAGTCAAAGTCTCTAAAGGTTTTCCTGCTTTTCATCATCACCATGTACCAGCAATTCTAAATAACATCAGTGATCTGAGTTTTAAACATTGCTTTGGTTATTGTGAATGTTAGTATATATATGTAAACATTGAATTAGCCTATGTTTAATTACTTACTCTAATCAACATTGCACCATCCATGGACATTAATTCAGGGAAACTTCAGTTACAGAGTTGGCTCCTGACACACTTGGACCCAGTTACATACATTTATTTGAAAACTAAGTAACAACTTGTAATGCTTCATGCGTGCTTCCAGTACAACTCTTGTCTCTGGTCCCTGTGCTATTCCAAATTCTGTGTTTAAACAGTAAATTCAAAATAAACAGTGATATCACAGTGAATGTTATGATGAAGAAGCAGAAGATTATGTCCTTCACTTCTGTTGTTCTATGTGACCATTTGGAGTTTTTATTTGTGTTTCAATTTTAACTCAGAAATGGAGTACAAAATGTGAGGTATAGTATTTTTGTTTGACAGATTGTAGTTCTTCTATGAATTATTTTATAAAATTTGAATAACATCATTAAATTGGGATTTATCTTTTAAAATTATTGTTTACATTAATAAACGAATGAAGAAAATTGTTATTGCTCTTGATTAGTATATTAGAGAAAATGACTTTATTATTTGAAAGAAAGGGATTTTAAAAATGATCTCTGGGTGTCAAATATACAAAACACACTATATTGTCTCAAGGCTATGAATGAAATTAAAAAGGTGCGGGGAGAAACACCACTTTATAATGGAATCTTAGTGTTAGTTAAATGCAATTTTTATTTTTTATTTTTTTTATTTTTAGATGGAGTCTTGCTCTGTCACCCAGGCTGGAGTGCAGTGGTGCGATCTTGGCTCACTGCAAGCTCCACCTCCCGGGTTCATGTGCAAATTTTTAATTTTAATCACTATATAATATTTTATACAAAGGTAGAATCTAGATGAATTAAAGATAAGGTGAAAGATAAAATGCTTATTTAATAGAAGAAATGTTACAGAATATCTTTGTGATCTAGGGGTGAAAATATTTTTTAAATTCTCAAATACCATAAAGCAAAAAATGATTAAATTCTATCTCATAAAATTAAGCATTTTTGCAAAATGAAGAAAACAATGGTCAGAGGTAATAGGTAGATTAAAGAACAAGAAAAAAATATTTGCAATGTTTGAAGCCAAGAAAGAGTTAATATCTAAAATCTTTAGTTTATTCCTTCAAATAAAAAGTAAAAATACATCAGCCTCAATGGACAAATAGAAAAGGTTAAGAATAGGCTATTTACAAAAGAAGAAATAAGAAAATCTTAAAAATATTTTAAGAGATAGTCCAAATCAGGCAACTCTTTTCAGATAGGATTGCAATATTGGAATTAAGATATGATATTATGTATCTATTACATATATTATATATTATATTCATAAAAAGTGTGTATACACATAACCATTTTACAATAATGCATACAAATGAAAGACTCATATTAAACAGAAAAACCATTGCCTTTAAGAAGGTGGAGAATGAGAATGGAATATTTTGTATAGCTTATTCAGATAGTGCTTAGTATATGCTAGACTATAGATTTTGGTTTAGCTTATCAAGACAGATAAATTAAACTTATACATCTATTTATATAATTTTCATGTAACTCTCAGGTTAAATAACAATTAAAATTACTCAATGTTGCAAGTTTGTCACCATATAATACCAAAATTTTTCTCCCAAATAAGCATTAAGTAATTGGTGGTGGGATAAGTAGAGAGATTAAGAGATGGCAGAGATTCCACATCTCTGTAACCTTGACCAGGAGATCTTGAATACAAATTACTGAGGGGGACATGCAGAGAGAAATGATCTAGAAATGATCCTTCATTTATTAGTTTTTAGCAAAATGTCTTAAATTGACAGTTTTTTTTTCTCTAATGTCTAAATTTTCTTCAACGTAAGTATGAAGTTAGTGGTAGTTACAGTAGAAGCACAAACCCTGAACAACAGAGTTCTTTGAAAACATACATTTGGGAAATCCCATTAAATCTCTAATATAAATGGACATTTACATTGCGTGTAATTGTATTAAAATCTTAATTGTCCTTAGATACTGGAATGTGTTAAGGCCTGTTTAACATTGCATTTCTTTTGTTTTGGTTTGGTTTTGGTTTTGGTTTGAGATGGAGTCTTGCTCTATCACCCAAGCTAGAATGTAGTGGTGAGATCTCGGCTCGGCTCACTGCAACCTCTGACTCCTGGGTTCACACGATTCTCCTGGCTCAGCCTCCTGAGTAGCTGGGACGACAGGCACCCACCACCACGCCCAGCTAATTTTTGTATTTTTAGTAGAGATGGGGTTTCACCATGTTGGCCAGGTCTTGAAGTCCTGACCTTAGTGATCTGCCAGCCTCGGCCTCCCAAAGTGCTGGGATTACAGGTGTGAGCCACCACGCCCAGGTAACAGTGTGTTTCTTAAATATTGGTTCATAAAACAATACCTTCCCTTTTTATCTAATTTCATTTTACTTGAAAATTGCATCAATATTCTGAGGAACAATTGTTTAAGAAAGCACTAATCTAAGTCTTTGAACTCAGTGCTATCCCATCTCAATGAATGGAGCTAGATTAACTCAGTTGCAAAGATTGCACTTACCTCTCTCAACAAAGAGGCTTCTTGACTCTTGTCACCTCAGCGACAATATACTGATAATATTTTAAATTATTATATTTATTTGTTTTCTTTTCTCATGTCCCTGTCAGTGACTGTTCCCCTTGTCAGATGAGGCCATCTGCATTACATCATGAAGAATGAGGATATTTCTACAATAGCCTCTTGAATCCCTCTCCAGACACAGAATTGTTTAAAGCCAAAATATGTGCTTTATATTAAACTTTGAGTGAAAATAAAAGGCTCAAAAAAAAAAGGCAAAGCCCTCAATGAAGTAGAGAATGGAGTTCATGTCACAAAAAACTACTGCAATCATTGCAATCATATAGAGAAAGATCCAGATTATCTCATCCCCAGGGAAGACTAGAGAGGATGACTTTACCTGGGAAAATAGAGGAAAAGAGTTTAATAGAGTAGTTTTTAGAACTCAAAATTAGTTCACTGGGACCTGACATGAGAAATTTAGTCTTAGGGAACCATATTCAGTTGCCTGGACACAGCGCTGTGCTGTGGACTGTGCCTGTTGCAGTTGATGTTACTACTAGGAATCAGGAAAGGGACCCAGCCAATGCCTCAGGCCATCTGTAGCCTTCTGTGTATACAACGAATACTGCTTGTCCCCCTTTTGATGTCATTATCCAGTGGTTTTCTAACAAGAGGGATGTCTATGTCCTATGACTTTGCTGAGGCACAGTCCAGTGTCTACACGGGAACTTCTCTTTACAGTACTTAAATCGTATCTCCCTGCAAAAAAGAGGAGGCTATGGAAGAAAGGGAATCTGTTTCTGTGTGAAAAGTGCCCTTCTTATTCACTCTGTTACACTTACAGTGTATATACAAATACATGTCTTCGGAGAGGGCATTATGGGAAAATCCCTCTCCCTAATGCCAAGAAGATTTACACTGATTTATCTACTTCATGTCCTTTTTCTCCCAGAAATTACCCTGTTCCTCATGGTCCTATGAGGGATGAAGGAGACCCAAGATTGAAAAGCATAGAGCTTTAGGAGATAAGGCCAGTGAAATGCTAGCTAAGGAAGATATCAAAAGTCCAGAGACAAAGAAATGACAAAATATATTTTAACTGTTTTTTACGTCTTCCCTTTAAGTTTTCATTTTAAGTATTGAAAGTATAGCTTTAGTCCTGGACTTCACTTCTTAAAGTGGTGTAATGAGTCAGAAGTAAGGAATGGGACTAAGATTTCCCTAGAGAGAATACAGTGTGCAACTAACAGACAACTATTGTTTCAAGACTAGAAATAAAAACCTAGAGAAGACCTAAAATATTTTACTTAAGGCCAAACTGGAAAAAAGAAAAAAAGAAGAGAACAAATATAAAAGAAATTTCAGAAAAGCAAAGAATGAAATTGCTATTACTAGAGATAAATCTAGCTTTTAAAAAACCAAGATCTAACTGTGAACCATTTTGAGCTTCTGAAAGATACTTTACTATATCTATTGTTGCTGATGTTTCCAAAGCATCCTTTCAGTTTCAGATAGATATCAAAGATAATGGTTGCAAAGTCTGTGAGGAAATAATGCAATCAACACTATCCTCACGTTTGCTGATATCTATCTACTGACGGAAGAAAGAAAACTACTGAAGACAGCTTGGTACATCTGAAATTTTTATTTTTGAGATATAAAAATAAAACTTGTAGAAAGAGGGCAACGATATTTTACAAATCTTAAGTCAGGAAGGAGAAAAAAAATACTGGGCACCAATAGTTGGTTTTAAAATAGTAGTTGCTATGACTACTTAAATCATCACTTAAGGTGGTATCCTTTTCTCTCATGAATTTTTAAGAAGTTCAGTTGCCCTAACAACAGTACCTACACTGTTGGCAACTTTAATGAATTTGTTTTTGTTTACAAGGACTTTCTATATGTTCTTGCAACCATGAATAAAATTACATAAAATATATGGATAAAAAGAGATTTGAAATAGTGTCTATGTTTTAGATCAAACAGCAAACTTATGATGGGCACGTTAATTTCCATTTTCCTGTAGAAAAACAAATGGATTTTTTTAAAAAATTGGAGCGTCTGAAAGACACATCAAAGAGTTCTTGAATGTTATTTGATATAAAAACAATAAAATAATTTCTGCATTGGAATTCTTATATTTTTACTTATGTTTTGTTTAAATTTCAGATCAATAGTATGACACAGGTTTTTAAAAGCAACACACATTTTTAATAACTTCACATACCTTATGCATTTTATTGTATTGTCTAGTGTAGACTTTATACTATCAACCAAGAAAAAAATATTTCTTATTAAATATGGTGCTAGAAGATTTTATTACTCATTATAATAAACACTTTTATATGTAATCCCTGAATACATAAGCATGTGTGTCTATATCTACTGATATATCTATATATCTGCTTATAAATAGTTATTAATTAGTCCCACAAAGAACAATAAGAAACCTACAGTTTTAACTATAAATTGATATGATTGTTTAAGAGAACAATTTATCAATATGCATAATAATGATTTCAAAAGCAATTATACTATTAGGAGTTAGTTGCCCTTTTGGAAAATATTTATCATGGTGTTATTTATGCACAGGAAACCTCTGAAAATAAATTAATTGCAAATCATTTGAGGATTGGTGAAATAAATTACATATATCTGTATTATAGGATATTACATAGTAAAGCCTTTATTTTTACTATTGATATTTCATTATTAATGAAAATATATAAATTATATATAGTTTAATGAAAAAAGCAAGTTAATTTAAAAGTGTTCAGAATATGGTCACATTTATATTTTAAAAGGGACTGTGTGTGTATATTCATGGACTTTTTTTTGGATTAAAAATGCAAATAGTTCAGTAATTTAGTTTTAGATGGTGGGGATATGGATTTAAACTTATATTACATTTAAATTTAATAATAATTTTTATATTTTTATAGAATATAATTTCTATATTATAGAAATAATAATTTAGAATAATATTAATAATAAATAATAATAATAATAAAATAATAAAAATAATATAGAATAATAATTTCTATATTATTCTCACTGAGAAAATTTTATCTTATAGTCAGAGTAAAGGTAAATTATTTGTTTTTAAAAACATACCCAGATATTCTAATTGCTAAAACTTTTGCTTGGCAAATTTATGTAAATGATAATGTTTTGTTTGCAATATTTATAATTCAAAAAAGAAACGCAAACAATTACAAATTTCATATATCATGAAATTATCAAAATTTATGTCATAAACCTGTTTATCATAAATATTAAGGCAAATAATAAAAAATAAATATATCATTTAGTTAGAAGGATTTATTAGAGTGATTTTTTAAAAATAGCCATAAACTTCAATTTAATAGGACAACAAAAATACCATCAACAGAACAGCAATATCACTATAAACTGCTCTGTGAGAGAGGATCAGAAAGCATTTTTATGAATTCAGTGTGAACTCCTTTGAGATGGTTGTTTTATTTTTTTCCTGTTGGTGTTTGTTCGTAACTCACTTTATTTTGCATTGAGTATTTGCAATTAGAAAACAAATATGAACTCCCTTGGGGTATTATAGATGGGGACATGTAGGCTTATACGTTATCAAACAAAACACAGTTTTTAACGCATCTTTTTCTTCCAATGACTTCTAATTCAAAGTCAAGAATCTCTTCAGTTACTTCTTTGTCACTCCAAATCTAATACAGTGCTAGATATACAGTAAGTAATCTCTATCTGCTCTGAGTAATATGTTAGTGAATAGATACGTATACAAATAAATATTTGTTAAATGTCAAAACTTTGAAGCTTGAAACATTGTGGCAGAGATGGAGATGAGGATATTTATAGTTTAGAGAAGCTTTTATCTTTTAATAATTAAATCAAATTTGCTTCTTGAAATCATCCCTTTATTATCTGCATCAAGGGCATTCTTTTCCATTGTTCACCATCCTTTCTGGAACATAACCAATAATGGAAACTGGAAATGACTTGGAAAAGAATCAAAGGAATGGCATGAAATTAATTAAATGCCCTTATAATGGGAATTGGAGAAAAGATAGAAGTAAGAGGAATTAGAGACGTTGAAAAAGAGAAGGCTGTAGGGTAGTTAATTAATGGTCTTTATGGGTTCAGACGCTAGAATTAGGAAAATAGTTCTTTGTGCTGAGTAGAAAATAGTGTTAGTAATGTTAATTAAAGTGGCATTTTGAAAGGTATGAAAGTGTTAGCATTTATAAATAAAAGATGGTGGTGAACTTGAGGATTAATAAAACAAAGATATTCAAAGAAATTATTAGTATCTACTTTGTTTTTCCCTCCTTCCACCTTGTGTTTCAGAATTTTCACAAACAACTGCCAAGTATTGGTTTCTGTGTTGGGGATTTTAAAAAAAAGTTGTCTGGATTTGACATCTCTGTATACCCAGGATTGTGTTATCTAACAAAGGAAGTCAGAAATGGATTTTTAATGTGATAATTCAGTGATTAATTCATAAAACATTATTTTGGTGTAACAAAGTAAATGATAATAGCTACTAATAATTGAGTTATTTAAATATATTTAATTGACATATAAAGATTGTATATATTCAAGGGGTAAAATGTGATGATTCGATATACATATACAACGTGTAATGATATACATATACATTGTATAATGATTATCACAATCAAATTAATTAACACCTCCATTACTACATATGCTGTATGTTAAATACATAGAACTTGTTCATTTTATACACTGAAAGTATGTGCCCTCTGATCAAAATTCCCCTCTCTCCCAGCCCCTACCCTCTGGCAACTACCCTTCTACTCTGTTTGTATGAGTTCAACTATTTTGTATTTCACATATAAGTGAGAGATTATACAATATTTGTCTTTCTGTGTCTGGCTTATTTCACTTAGCATAATGTCCTTCAGGTTCACCCATTTTGTCACAAATGGCAGGAATTTTTTTATTTTTCACAGCTGAATATTGTTTCATTGTACATGTATTCTACACTTAGGACATTTAGGTTTTATTCATATCTTGGTTATTGTGGATAATACTGCAATGAACATGGGGGTACAGATATCTACATCTATATTCCTTTGGATATATGCCCAGAAGTGGGATCGCTGGATCATATGATAGTTCTATTTCTATTTTTTGAGGAACCTCTATATGATTTTTCATAACGGCTGTACTAATTTATATTCCCCAAAATGGTGTTTACATGTTTCCTTTTCTCTACACCCTCATCAACACTTGTTATCTTTCATCTTTTTGATAGTAGTCATCCTAATAGGTGTGAGGTGACACCTTATTGCAGTTTTGATTTGCATTTTCCAAATCATTAGTGATATTGAGCACATTTTCATATGCCTGATGTTCATTTGTATGTCTTCTTTTGAGAAATGTCTATTTGGATCCTTTGCCCATGTTTTGTCTTCCTTTGTTTTGATATTGAGTTGTGTGAGTTCCTTATATACTTTAAATATTAACCTGTTATCAAATATATTATTTACAAATATTTTCTCTCATTCTATAGGTTACTGTTTTATTTTGTTGATTGTTTTCTTTGCTGATCATTGAGTTCTTATTGCCTGGCACCTTAAAGTCAGTACCGATTTTTCTATTTCTTAGTTTTGTAACCTTGGCTAAATTATTTAACTAATCTGTGTCTAGGTTTCTGCAACCGTAAAATGAGAAACATAATTATATCTATTCCCAGGGCAACACATACAAAATCCTTAGAATGTTGCTTGGCACAAGTCAGCAGTCTGTATCTGTTAGTGATTTTTATTACTATGTTTCAGGCTTCACCCTAAGTACATTACATATTTAATCTCATGTACTTTAATCTACTCATTTTACAGATGAGGGAATCAAAGCTGAAGCTAGTTAAGTGATTTGGGCAAAGTCACACCATCATTAGAATAGAGGCAGAATCTAAATTCAGATCATAGACTGCCTGATTTCAAATGTGAGCATTTTGGGTTTTGTGACTATACAGTTGAAAAACAATAAGCCCTCACCATTTTCTTTTGAACTCAGTAATTTTCTGATCAATAGAACAAAATGTTTTTTACTGTATTCTAAGATTAAATAATAAATTCACTATATACAATGTTCCGAATTACTCTAAAAGAAGCAAGGAATTAATACTGGGGTGTAACACCCCAGTAAATATTAAATTCCTTCACGCGATATCTATAGTTTAAGGCTTTACTTGATAAGCATTTCTTTCTTTTAGAGGTTTTAGAAAACTGAATTTTTAAAAGAATGCTATTTTCTGAAATGATTTCATCTGCTTTCCTAGGGAACACACTAACTCACATATATCCCATCAATTTGAAAATCAGCTTGCCACTTGATCACAATAACCTCGATATCTAATTTCTCAAATAATTGACCAAGTTAAACCTCTGACATGCCGTTGATTGTCACTTAACCAACGAGGTGTAGCAGATCAAAGTTATATCATTAGACATGGCATATTAATTAAATGTTATTCTGTAGTTTTGACTTTACTGAGAAAAAAATGTTTCCTTAGCTGCTAGTGTTTTGAAGAGGAAAAATGATAAAGAACAGATATTGAGGAGGCCTTTCCATTTAAAACCTTTTGTTACTGTAAAGTATATATCATTTTGGTTCAATTTGAAAACTAAAATCTGTAAACCAAAATTTCTCTGAGATTAGCTAAATGTAACCCAATCAAAGACACATTACTGGAATTATTTCTAGAGTCAATTGTTTAAGACTCTAATCTGGGCATACGAAGAGATACTCAACTTTGTATTCTTTGTCATGTGTCATCTTCTGTTACTCCTGTTAATTTAAGTTAGGCACGCAGCTTTACGATGAGTATGATCAATCAATGTGATTGAACTACATACACATTTGGGTCCTGTAGACCACTTCAGTGACATGATTTATACAAGTAATATATGTAAACAATATGATCGTGTTTAAATTAAAGGTTATCCACAGACACAGTTTGGGAAGGTATTGTTGTGTATGTTTTTCTTTTTGTTTGTTTTTTAGCCTAAATTGTTCCTTGATAACAATGTATGCACTTTAAACAGTGGCACCAGGAACTCAGAATATAGTGTTTATTTATTGACTGACAGAGTGACTGACAGTAGGATTTCTCCTTCACTCTACCCACCATAACTAACACTTGGCCTGTACACAAATACATTTTATTTTGTATCTTGGTTTTTTTTCTCCAATTAATTACCTGCCATAGGAATTATCCACTAATAACATATAGAACTATGCCTAATTATTTTTAAATTCTAATAGTTTTTCCTATTTGAATATAACATTTTAATTCAAACCATCATTTATCAATGAATACTTCCAAATTTTTTGGTTATTGCAAACACTGTGGTAACAAAACCTTGGTTCATATATCATTATTGAAGAATGCTAGCACTTTTGCTCAGAACTATTTGCACAATTTTTTTGACCAGACTTTTACTCCCTTAGCATGTTTGCAATTCAAATGAGCTGATTTTGGTGTAGCTTGCTTCTTTCCACCTCAGAGTCTATGAAGGAGAAATCTGAAGTAGAAACATAGGCAGGAAAAATAAGACTATAAGCACATACTTTAAAGAAAGGTGTGTATTGCTGAAGGCTTATTACAAAGAAAGAAGGCCACTTTATTATTTTATTTATATCTCCTTCATGTTAGTACATTTGTCTATGATATAAAGTAAAATGAGGTGTACATGAAAATGCTCAAGTAACATTTTTTTAAAGAATAAAGACCATAGAATACATAAATGCATGAACTACCTGAGTTATGGCAAGCACATTAATATCCTGAGAAACAATTGTTGCTCTCCAGTGGCTCTAGCATGGCATGATTAAAAACCACATGAATATGTACTTCAAATCAAAACTTAAAATCCTCTTGGTTTCTGTTTTTATACAAAAATAAAATGAGATTATAATCCTAGTGCCAACAACTGTATCTGACAGATTGGACACTTGATAAATATTTGTTTTTTAATGAATGTATATAACTAAATAAGATGATTTATTGAGTCAGGAATCCCCAAATCAGATACTTATAAACTATTAGCTGTTACTACATGTGATGGTTAATGTTATGTGTCAATGTGACTGGGCAAAGAAATACTCCTATAGCTGGCAAAACATTATGTCTAAATATATCTGTGAGGCTGTTTCTGGAAGAGGTTAACTTTTGAATCTGTAGACTGTGTAAAGCAGATCACTCTCACCAATGCAGACAGGCATCATTCAACCTGTTAATGGTCTGAATAGAACAAAAGGTAGAGGAAGGGTAAATTCTCTCTCTGCTTGATCTGGCACCATCTTCTGCCCTTGGACATTGGTGGTCCTGGCTCTTGTACTTTTGGACTTGGGCTGGGACTTACACTGTTGGCTTCCTTGATTGTTCAGGCTTTGGGCTTGGACTGGAATTATACCACCAGCATTCCTGAGCCTCCACCTTGCAGATGGCAGGTTGTGGGACTTCTCAGCCTCCGTAATATTGTGGGCCAATCCCTTATAAGAAATCTCTTTCTATATATCTATCTATATCCCATTGGTTCTACCTCCCTGGAGAACATTGACTAATTATCATAAATTAGCTATTTTCAGTAGTGTAATAATAGTAGTAGAAGCAGTAATTTGTGCCCATCAACTATTTATCTATAATAATAATATAGATGTGATTTAGGATTCACAATTATTAAGCTTTTTTTTCGAAAAAATATTAGTTGATATGTAGCATTTTAAAAAATCTTCTAAATACTTTGCACTATTCCATAAACAATAGATAAGTGTACAAAGTAAAACACGGTTTTTGCCTCAAACTTTTATTCTTACTGTTTTATTGCTATAGTACTTTCACTCCCTCAGTTATATGACTTCTTGAGAACCCTGTAGCCCACTTGTCTACATTTGCTTCCATATGCCACTTAGATTCCATGATTCATTATTATTTATTCTTTTCCTAATAGTATTCCCTCACTATCCTCTTTCTTCCTATATCACATACACTTGGAAGAACTTAACTCATTTAAAATAAGAGTCTTCTTCTCCATTCCTGAATGGAAGCGCTAGAAAACTGTTGGAGAAAATCACACAACTGAGGCTGATGGACTGTACTGAAAATTAGTGAAAATCAACTGCAAATGGAATCTTCTGCCTAGAAAATACACTGTCTTTTATCTGCTAACTTTCCCACTAACCCCAATCTTAAATCTTCACTCTCTTTCTCCTTACATGTGGTTCTGTGTCATATGTATTGACAAATTAGAAGACAAATTCCAGAATTAGAAATTCTCCATCTTTCCATCACCAAATCTATGGTCCAGATTTCATCTGTATCCAACTTTTTCCTCTTTCTTCATCCCACAATATTCTTCTTCCTGTGAAAGACCAATGCCTTTATTTGAGCTTGAAAGTCTTGTTAGTACTTAAAGTTGGTCCAAGAACCAACAGTAATGACATGACCTAAGAGATAATTCCATTTGGATTGGAAAGCTGGTTCATACCACTCTTACATGAACATAATTAGTGTACCGTGAGCTGCTACTGACTGCCTTGGGGATTTTGCAGAATAAAGACTCAGGACCAAAGTCCTTGAAGTTGACAGACTTTTAGAATAAATAACAATTGAAAAGAAATTGAACAGAAGAAAGCACTCAACTAGTGGCTTATGGCCTGGTTTCTTTATATTTTAAATTAAATAATTGTATTTGATAATTTCTGACATCACAACCTTTATATTTTTCTGATCTGGAGCCCTAACACCACCTAAGACAGTGTCTTTGGCATAGTGAGCTTTATGCAGTTGCAATTGAAACTATAAGAAAAAACTTCAATGGAAAATAATCTTTGAGTTGTACCTTTAGATACAGAGAAAAGAGTGTTATTAGGGCAAACTATTCTCTTTCTTCACTGATGTCTTTCACGTGATTAAGAGAGAAAAAAACATTTTTCAATATTTGACCCACCTATATTTTTATAGTTCATAAAGGAAAAAGTAATGATTTTTTTCTAATTGTTGGAAAACTGACACATTCTTGGCTGTCTTTCTCTACTCAGCTTGATTTATAAGGGAAAGGTCAGTATTCACGCATTGACAAGCTGTATTGACTTCAACCCTCTACCGCTTTACCCCTGTTTTCTGCTAGACCTGCCTGAGCCCAAGCACTATGAATGCTTGCAAATTCTGTAAAAAGCCCATGAGACAGGTATTATTTCAGCAGGAGAAACTTTCCTGCTTTACCTGGGTAGGTAAAATAAGATTGCCTCTTGGATTCCTGGCTGTATTCAGTATAGTGCGAGAGATAAGGGGCTAAGCAGTGTTCTTTCTATCCAAACCTTTTCAGGGAGGTCTAAATATTGGCTACTAATCGGATGCTATTAATCAGGCTGATATTTTGATTATGTGGCTCTGTATTTGAATTTTACAACTGTTAGATCCTTGAAGAGAAGATAGCCAAAGCTTTTAACTCTTTTTTTTTTAGTGTCTGAGGCCTCAATTTGGAATCATAGCTATGAGAAATATTCACTATATTTCCACAAATGGGGCCATTGGGAAAAGTCAAGTTGCTGTAGTGAATTTTCTTTCTAACTGAAAAATATAGAGATTTCTTCTCTTTTGATTAGAGAAAAGGACTATCAGGAGGACATTGTTTGAAAGACTATTTTCCCTCACATTCTTCTACTGTATTGTCTCTTCTCTGAAGTCATATAACAAGGAAAGCTCTATGATCACTTATGGCATCAGAATGGAAAGATAACATTATGTAACCAATATCTATATTCAAGCCACATCTCTGTACTCTGATTTCATTTGCTTCACTGATAAGTTTTAACATTAAATATGCTTCTAAAATGCAGTAGAAGTAAATTAAATGCCAGGAATAAAAATGTGTTAAAGAAACAAAGATAAAATCCTAGACTAGGGTGTTTTTATTGTACAGCATGAGTTCTGATGACCTGGAAAGAATATTTAATACGAAGAATATTATTAAGGAAATATCTATAGGCAAAAGCATAATGTTCAGTTAAGACGGGATTATCAATGAAAAACCATATCCCTTATGTTTATATACAACAAAGAGCTCCCTCTTTAATGACAGAAAAATTACAAGGATCCTTTGTAATGGGTACAATAAGAAAAATGAATGTCATTAAGTATGCATGCAATTTTGAAGTGACAGAGTTATAGGCACTTAGCCAAGTCTAAATAATAGCAAGCCTCCCAGTACGTCCACAACCAGTTATGTCATCAGTAAGACTGACTCGTTCGACATGAACCTCGTGCAGCAGAGACAAAATATGCTTAAATGAGAAAGTGAAGGTCAATAAAGTAAATCGAAATAATGTTTATTCAATATCATTGTGTTGAGGATAATCCCAGAAACGTACACTTTAACGTATGTGTATATGAAGAGCTCCCACAGAATAAATAATGTAAATACCCAGAAACGGCTTCAATGATTAGCTGTGACCCAATGCCTTTAATAAACAAACCATCTAATTTCAAATATTTAACAATTGGTGAAGGCCTTGTAGTCCAACAGACATTTGAGCTGTGCAGGATGACAGTATTTAAAGCGAGCAAGGGAATTGCTATAATAAAGCTTCATCATTTGGCATACAGTAAAAGTAAACATGAAGAGACTTCATTAGAAATTCTACACTCCCAATCTGTGCACAGCAGAGAGCAAAAACCCAATCTAGGAATCGACAACTTGTTCCTACTGTGGATTAAAAAGGGAAACCTAAACAAACATTAATGAAAGCACTAACAATAGCAGAAAAAATAATGTGGCGAGTTGCATAGAAATAAACATTGGGAAAAGACCCCACACAATGTTGCAGAAGTTTCGTAAGCTAATACTACAAGCAAAAATTATGTGAACATCAGCAAAATCATACGGTTTGTACGCTGGTTGCACATAAGGTTGCAAATGAAATAGATCCTATACATCTATGCTATCTTGTATGTATATCCATGATCATTTTCAGGAAGATCCTGCCGACTTTGGGATATTGAAGAGTTTGACAAGAAACATAGGCTGAGGCAAATAGGAACTGAAATTTTTAAGGAGACATCACAATGAAAGGAAGACTAAAGCTGACAGACACCAAAACAATCACCCACAGGTTTGTGCTCCCAGCTTGCAGACATTATTTCTTGGCTTGGCTGTGTGGCATGACAGCAGAAACAAGCTTTCCCACATTGGACAGTCTGGATATTATGGCGTAGTTTTTCTCAACGATAGTAGTCTTAAGCATGAGCTTTGAGTTTTTGGAAGGATAACTGCTAGTGTGTGAGGAAAACGAAGTTTCAGCAAGAAATAAATCAGTTCATCAAGGTATTATTCAACCGAAGACATTTACTCTCCAAGTGGAATGTGCATTAGTTATTTTGTGCACAGCATTTATTCTTATGTCTTCCCATCCACCTCATTTTTTTGACCTTCTTTCAATTCTCAACCTTTTAGGAGGAAGTTACTTATCTGCCAGTGTATGTGATATTGATCAGGCTGTGAATCAGACATCTCCCATGAACCCTCCTTAATCAAGGTTTGAAAACCCACTATAATCTTGTATGCAGAATTTTAGTCCTGACCATAGCTCTCCTGATTTAAAATCTACATTTTAACAAGATTCCTAGGTGATTCATAGGCACATTACCATTGACACTGGTCTACAGTACACCAATATGTTATATTTCCTAAATTATATAACAAATGCTGTGAAGTTCAGGCTGGTATTCTCATAATCTTTAAAGAGGTGTGGATTTTCTTTGACTTTAGTCTCTGTCATCAATCTGTCTATCTGGCCCCCTATCCACGTGTGTGTGTGTGTGTGTGTGTGTGTGTGTGTGTGTTATATATATATATATAGTGACCATCCTTCAAAAGCAGTATGGAACCCTACTGAAAACTGGCTTAGATTTTGAGACTGACAACGCCCCCCACCACACACACCTGGAAGGTATGAAAAGTTTTATGAGTCACATAATGAAACTTTCTAGGGAAAGCGGGGGAGTTCCCAGATAGATCTGAAAATAGCTTGAGAGAGCAGGTTTGGGGTTTTCACTGTGGTCAGGGGATGGGCTGGAGTGAGGGACCCCATGCAACAGAAGGAGCTTTTGTGCTTTGAGCCTCCCACTGGCACCAAAGGAGGGCATACCAGGGCTTTGTCTTATCAGCTTTCCTAAATGTGGGGCAGAAGGGGAAACGGGAAGGGTGAGGCTTAAAAGCTATCGACAAACAAATGTCAAAAGATGGAGTTACTCTTTATTACAATTTACTTTTCATGTTTGGCGACCTAAGTGTGCCATTTTTTTTTCATTTAATTGAATTTTAAGTTAAGTAAGCGATTGTGGTGCTTTGTAAGGGAAGCAGCCTGAGGTGAGTAAGAGAAGTGAAAGTTCTGCTGAATACCTTGAGCAAGGGCCCAGTATTGTGTATTCTGAGAAGTGAAATAAATGGTCGCTTTGGTTACTATCAGTGATATCTAGTACTATGAATCAGATAAGGAACGTCTTGATGAAGCCTTATACTGAAGCTTTAGCAGGCCAAGACACATGAACTGAGGCCACTTTAAGGAGGGCCCTATTCTCATACTCTTGTCCCTAAATGCCAACTATTAAAACACAGGTCAGTGACATCTATAAGCAATGCTTAGTAGAATTTAGCAAATGCAGCTCTAAGCTGCACACTTCAAAGTACAAGCTAACCTGCACACAGCAGGGTCAGTTAGCAAACACAAGCAAGAAAAGAAAGATTTCTTCTTGGGTGGCGATTATCTTTCAGAGATCCTGCTCACAGTACCAACTGTTGGGGTTACCCTGCAGAGCAGGGTGGACTCCCACCCCAAATTTGACTTAAATGTCAGGACTGATGCTGACACACTCAAACTCCAATAAGGTATGAAAAGATTGATTACTCCTGTAATGAGACTTTCTGGGAAGAGCAGGGAAGCTAGCAAGTAGGTATGAAAATGGCTTGACAGAGCACACACAAAAAAGACATTGCTTGGCATTTTTTATTAGGGTTAAGTGGGGCAGAGGTGAAAGTTCTCACATGTGGGAAGGGGCCTGTGTGATTTGGACCTAACAAAGGAGGGATCACCTGGCTTTTCTTATTAGTTTGCCTGGATGTGAGACAGAAGGGAAGAGAGCTGGGACTTAAAAGTTGTCACTAGTAGAAAGTAAAAAAATAGAGCCATGCTCTCTATTACTCTCTCTATTATCTATCTATCATCTATCTATCTATCTATCTATCTATCTATCTATCTATCTATCTATCTATCACCTATGTCTCTATCTTTATCATCATCGTCATCATCTAATTTATTTATTTTACTAGCTCAGTTTCCATTTTAAAATTGTGTAGGTGGAAACCATAATAAATAACCTTGAAAGATATTTTTGTTCTTGAAAGAATCATTTAATTGAATCCTTCTCATCATGTATTTATAAGTAGTCACCCATTTTACTGAAAAAATAGAGTAACACATTTATTGTTGGTGGCCTACTGAAGGATTCCATTTCTAGTAAGACTTGAAATATGAGCTTTCCCTTAGAGGAAGCTGTGGGACATTTGGAGCCAAAAAGTTTCCTGGGAGCAAATTCAATTTAAACTGATGACCTATTTCTCTTTGAGCTTTAGTGTGATCAGAACCATCCTGATAGTTTGAAATAGTTCTAAATAAAGGCTGTGGCCATGGGAGAATGTGTGCTTCTGAATAATTTCTGAACATATAAGTGTAAGCTAAAGAGTACATAGGAAGTTCTTTTGACTGAATGAGTGAGATAATTCTCACAAATTATAATAATAGGTGATTGTACTATCACCAGTGATTAAATAGTTGTAAGCGATGGAACGACTGAAAGTGACAACAGCTGAGAATATCAGGATGAAAGCTCTTTGCCTCTCTTCACTATATTCAAAGAGTGTATTACTATTCCAGAAGTAGGCTCATCATTCCAAGAAATAGAAATTATCTGCTTGCAACTTGGAAACCAAGTGAGTGGCAGAAAAATTGCGGTAGAATGAAAGCCACCTAGTGAAGTTAGCGGATCCTTCATTTTTTTTTAATTTTATTTATTTGTTTATTTTTGGGGAGAACTTGAAAGCAAAAATGGACATCTTGGATTGAATAATCCAAGTTGTTTTTGGATAACTTATTTGCAGGAGGAGGGAAAATGAGTAGGAGATTCAGAAAGAGATGTATTGGACTTCTGCTACTCCAGACATGTAAAACACATATGTGAGATATGTAACTGTGTTTCTATATTCCAAATTTGAGGTGCAAGTTGTAAAGTGTATAAGTGCATGCTTTATCCTCCCTTCTGGAGTGTAAATGCTTCAAAGAAGACCAGCATTTTACCAAAGTCCCATATTTGGCACTTAAAAACACTTGTCAAGAAAGTGACATTGTAAATGATAAATAAAGTAGGAAGTGAGTTTCAAGCTTTTAATCATTATCATTCGGATCTTGCAAATCTTACAAAACGTTTACGTGCTACAAAACTTTAAAGTGATCCTAGGTGATCATTTTCCTCACTAAAATAAAAACTAAGGAGAAAATGTTTAGAAAATAAAAGTTATCTATCACCTAAAACATAATAAATAATAAAATACTATGCAATTTTTGCTGCTCTGTGGATTTATAAAATTTTTCATAAGCACTATAATCATAAAGGTGGAGAAGAATCACTCAGGAATTCTTTTGCTCAGTGCAAATTTTGTTCTCTCTTTTGTTTGCCATTTTCGTCTCTTTTCCTCAATCTTTAATATAAAACTTAGAATAACTATAGTGGTATCTCTCTCAGGGAGTCCAGCAGTAAAGTGAAAAACACTTTGTAAACAGATTCTCTGAAAAATTAAAGTCTGTTTTGGCTAAAAGCTTTTATACTGTATGCATTTTTACCTTCTCTGTTTTTGTTGTGAGATGAAACAACTGCTTGTATTATAAAACGTAAATGATTTCAAGTAATAGTTTCTCCTATTATAATTTTGGGTTAACCTAGACTGCAGAAGACATTTTTAATATATTGTATGCACCCTAGTATCTTTGCAATGACTTTCAGCTTCCCTGAGAAAGTCCTGGTTCTCAGATATGATATTCCTCACTTTCAAATTTAACCTTATTTATACCAGTATGACTTTATTTTTCCCTTGACAAAAGATATAAAAAAATCCCATTTATTTTTCAAGGATAATAGCTTTGCCTCTGCATAGGTTCTATCTTCTTTACTCTCCTCAGCAACAATGCTCCAACAAAATTAATATCATTCTTCCTGGTGTTTATAATTTCTCACACTTGTGGATAATTCTCCTTAGGAAACAGACATATTCAGTCACTTCTATCTTAAGAATAACAGTAAAAATGATGTTCTAATCCACCAGTGCCTATAGATATTGCCTGTGGTAGCCAATAGGGCAGTTCACCAATGGTAAGATTCTCCTCATTCCAGGCATGCAGTAGTACTGCCAATAAAATATAATGTATCTTTTTTATCATTGCACTGTAATTATGTAATATGTTACTATTAGGAGAAGTTAGGTAAGGGATGTGGAAACTCTGTACTATTTTTGCAACAATTTTATAAATCTAAAATTAATTCAAACAAAAAGTCTTTTTTAAAAAGAAGAAAAATGAGAAATATGATGTATCTCACTTTTGTACAGAAGCCTGTATGCGCCAGCGCAAGACTTTCCAATTTTTGATACTGCTGCAATGCAATAGGTAGTCTAAAAAGTAGATGTTTGCTAGCCTGGACCCATTAGCCTTGAAGATATTGAATAGATGTCCCTGCTGACTTGAGATGAAAATAATGTGATGTGAATGGAAAATAAATCTTTATTTTTAAGCTCTGAAGTTTTGGGTTTGCTTTTACAGACCCTAACTTCTTTCATCCTGTTTAATATAAAAGTGAAGTTTTAGAATTTGGGTGCTAAATAATAAAACTCTAACATACCATATACTCTCTCATTATCCATATGGTCAGCAAAGAGAAAGCTGTTAATTTAAGACTGAAAAGATATGCTCCACATTACATAGTGGCAAAACTTTTGATAAAACATTGCTAGTTGTAACTCGGAAGGCAGACCATATATCTAATGGATGTGTAGTGCTAAAGTAAAAGGTTGAAAACAGAAGGAAATAGACTGTGTTGGTTACTTTTCACTGCATTTAGCAAAGTATTACAAAAAAAGCAAGACCTCAAAATACATTGGCCAGTTTTCAAGCACAAATAAAAAGAAATAAACCATATCCAGAAATGTGGAGCTTTGCAATGTTAAAAAGACAACTGTTTTGAGATACTAAACAGTAGGGGAAAATATTGAGAGACTTAAAAAAAAAATGAAATGTAGATAAAAACTAAGACTTACAGGTTAAAAAAATACTAACCATTTTCAATCCATTGTATTGCCTCAGGACAAAAATAAAACTTTTAGAAATGACATTGACAGTCATACTTCAAATTACTGACTGGATGAAGTACATCATGAAAAAAACAAAGCCTAAGGAAGATTATGACATCCAGTGAATATTTCAAATGGGAATCACGCCTCAGGGCACAGAGAATAAGAATGTGCACGTACAAAGTCTGATAAGCTCAAGGTATTTGTGAATATTAACACATAAATTCGACTGAGTCAAACTGATAAGAAGCCAACTAAGTTTGTAAAGAGAACACACTGTCAAAAGAACAATCAGCCTGGACTATAAATGACTATTGCTGTTTGAGATGCACAATCACTCTTGGCCCCAACTATCTATGAATAGAAAGTAATCTGAGAACAATTTTCAGCATCTAAGGAGAGAATATTTTCTGATGCCCATTTCAGTTGTGGCTATGGAAGATAGTGCCAAAGAAGAATTGATTTCTGATGCATGTTGCATTCTTCCGTTTTCCAAATGAGTTTGTAGTTTTTGTTTATTGTGGTTATTCAAGTCCTGTTCCTCCATTGTTTATTGGGTTATGTTTCTGGGGCAGATAACATGTCTTTGTAAATTCATAGATCTCCAAAACAAGAGTAGACACAGCCATGGCTGATCTAAATGCTCTCATTTACCATTTTAAGAAAAAAGATATTTCATCCAGAAAACTAGTATTTATTTTGATGCCATGATTAAATTGGACTTGTGAAGTGATTAGGCCTCATAAATTAAGGAAAGAGAGTAAATAAAATATTTTTTCCTACCAGAATAAACCACAATAGTTTCTGTAGTTTTCATAAATGTTCCAATTTTTAATTTCCTTCTCGGAAGTGTGTGAACTGCACTTCCATCTCCTCAAATGCAGGCATGAACATATGACCAACTTTGGTCATGATACAAGAGTAGAAGTGATGTTTGTTACTTCTGGGCAGAAGCCTTTAATATTTAGTACACAGTTTTTATGTTCTTTTTTCTTCCATATAGATTTCCAAATTTTGAAGGTTCTGTTGGTGTGGAGGAAGACAATTCTGAGGGAGGACTATGTGGATCAGAATCCTATGCTGAACTGAGATGGACATGAAACCTAAAGAAGAAATAAACTTTAGTTGTTTTTTTTTTCTTTTTTTCTTTTTTTTTGAGGCGGAATCTTGCTCTTTCACCCAGGCTGGAGTGCAGTGGCGCGATCTCGGCTCACTGCAGGCTCAAACCCCCGGGGTTCACGCCATTCTCCTGCGTCAGCCTCCTGCGTAGCTGGGACTACAGGCGGCCTCCACCTCGCCTGGCTAATTTTTTTGTATTTTTAGTAGAGACGGGGTTTCACCGTGTTAGCCAGGATGGTCTCAATCTCCTGACCTCGTGATCCGCCCGCCTCAGCCTCCCAAAGTGCTGGGAATACAGGCGTGAGCCACCGCGCCCGGCCACTTTGGTTGTTTTAAGCAGAGTGATATCAGGGTTCTTTGTTTTTGCAGCGTAACTCAGCACATTTTGACCGCTATTTTATTATCCTATGCATTTCTTTCCCTGACATGTTTTGAAAAATGCAATTTATATGTGTTACTTCTAAATATTCACTATTTTTCATAATTCCATTGCCGTCTGGCTGTTAATACTTCCTCAGCAAATAAAATTGGTTCATGAACCTCGTCAAAAACTGATTATGGTTAAATTCAGTGGAGACATTTTAGCCCATATCTTATTCACTGAGATGCAGCATGATTTTATTGAATGTTTTGACCTAAACTCTTTCCTTCCTTGGATTCTGTGATACCGTTATGTTTTCATTCCACATTTTTCTTTAGATCTCTTATACATTTTTTTTTCCAATTCACATCTCTTAAATTGTAGCATTCACCAAGGTTCTAAAACGCTTTCATTTCTACCTGCTTCCTCTAATAAAAGCACTTAACTTCAATGATGTCAACAATGAGCAATGTATGGAGGACTCATAAATTATTATCTCTAGTCCACATCGTTTTTTTTGAGTTCCAGAAACTACGGCCACTGTCTACTGAACATTACCACTTGCATCTCAATCTCAGCATGTCCAAAGTAACTTATATTTTTCTCCCAATATATTCCTTATTGCAATTTTTCTTTCTTTTGGACATTAGCATTACACCTCAACTGGGTTGTCAATGCTATTAACTTAGGGTTATCCATAGCTTTTGTCTCTCCCCTTCCACACGTATCCAAATAATTACTAAATCCTGCCATTCTAATTCTTCACTGTGAGCAATCATCATATTTCTCTCTATTCCCATTACCACTACTTTTTAGTCCAGGCTTTGGTGATTTCTCACTTGATTTTCTGAACAGCTGCCTTACTACCCTGTTCCTGTTGTCATCCAGTTCATGTTCTGCACTGTGGCCCAAGTGGTCTTACTAATGTAAAAGTTGGCATGAATCACTCTTCCTGAATTTCTTCAAAGGCTCCTTCTTTTACAAACAGGATTAAATCCATGCTCCTTGCTATACTTATAAAGATCTTTTATGTCCTCTTTAATTCCTTCTCAAAATCCATCTTTCACATTTTCCCTGTGTAACACATGCTCAGTTGATTGATGTGTTTATAATTCTTTAAAATGATGTTTACCATCTTGCTATTCTTGCATGTAGCTTTTCCTCTATATGACATTTTTTCTTCACCTGAAAAAAACTAATTGTTATTAAATTAATCAAATAGCTTTTCCCCCTGCTATTCCCCATTGTATTCTTTGCATCCTTATTATCTCCCTTATCCTGCTGTGCTGTCATAAGTAATGTTTTGCCCCTTTTTCCTAATTTACTCCAAGGTCTCTGGTTGCAGTGACCACTGTTTATATTCCTTTGTATCCCTGGTGTCTAGGAGACCAAATAACTAATAATGATTATTCAATGGTTATTTATTAACAAATAAATAGAATAGGATTCTTTGATGTGAAGACTTTCTTTGTATTTGAACCTACTCAGAACTAAAACTACATATTCTCTGACAGGGCTAATAAAAACATAGTTATTCACCTATTGGTGAATTTACTGGACTATCTGAAATTTCAATTTTGAAATAATTTTGATTTGGATTTCAAGAGACCATTAAAAGTTAAAATATTTCTGTATATATTATTCCTTTGTGGTTTTATTCCCTTAATGAGGGTGCCATAGAAATTAGTCTCCCATACATGTCCTCTGGCAAGTG
Organism: Gorilla gorilla gorilla; assembly: GCF_029281585.2. Classification (NCBI taxonomy): domain Eukaryota; kingdom Metazoa; phylum Chordata; class Mammalia; order Primates; family Hominidae; genus Gorilla; species Gorilla gorilla. Next base: position 38,586,602 of record NC_073227.2, on the reverse strand, counting down.
ATTTCGTCTCAGCTTTCTCCAGCATGATCCCAACTGAGAGGCTTCTCATTATTTTCTGCAATCCTATTCTATCTTATTAGAATGATCTCTGTTCAGTCAAAAGACGTGACATTTTAGGCTCATACATTTGATGAAGCATCTTCATTTAACAGGACAGGGAAAGCTTCTTAATAATTTTCTTTTCACATTTTTTGAGGAGGTTTTTGAGGAGGAATAATGTTGATCTTACTTAATTCTGCCTTCCTTCTTACATACCTCCCGGGAAGCAAAGTGTGGCTTACATGATAATATTTAAGACTCTGAATACATTTTATTCAGTATATTTGGTAGATGGGTTATTAATAGTTGTAAATAATTTAGGTAAAGTTTAAGTGATTGTCTTGTAACTGTAGTAAATACAGTTCTTGGCAAACAGAAACAGCCATTTGAATTTCAGATGTGTCTACTTGCTGAACTGCAAAATGCTTATAGGGCTTATGCCATGGTGGATTAATTAACCAAACTAAAGTATAATGTTTATACCATCTATGCAGTAAAATAAAATCGAAATAATTCATTTATAAGATTCTGTAATATAAATAATCTCTATTTATCAAATGGTACCCTCAAATCCCAACACATAATTAAAATAGAGTGACTTCAAATGAACTTTGGAAGAAATAATAGTTTCTTAAGGAAGTTTTAAAATTTAAAAAAATTTAAAAACTGCATATATATTGAAATTCCTTATCAAATGCCATAGAGTAAACATAAAAACAATAAAATGAAAATTTAAGAATTTAATGTTATTAATTCAGTTATAACAGTTATAATAGTGTTACTTATCTTCTATTAAACATTACTGCTTCAATGTAGTTTAAAATATAGATTATACACTCACAGTGCCCTCAACCTAGTAAGAGCTTTAAAAACAAAAAATGCATAAGTATGCATTTAATGAGCTGAATAAATTATGTAATTTGAACCAGAGTTTATTCAAAGGAGAAAATAGTCTTTATTGGGAAAGATACTTCGATAATTTTTGGAAGCTATCCTGATCTTTTGCTCCTAAGAAGCTCTTGGTACAGCAAATTTCAAGACTTTTCTTGAGGGGATATGTCAAAGTGCATCATAGGGAGACAAATTTTTAGAAATGGAGCTTCTGTTGGTAATCTGGAAGGGATGATATGGAGAAGAAAGAACTAGTAGAAGGCAATAAGCTGCATTATGTGAAACCGAGATTCTTCAAAACATTAATATATTAAACATTTGGCTACATTATTATACTTTGGGAAAAGAAAGAAGGTGCTGAGTTACATCAAACTTTTAACTGAAATGGCCTATGAAGATGTCAGTACTTAACAGGGAAGCAGGATCAGAAAACCTTAAGCCTCCTCATAGTGAGCATAATCGATTCAGAAACTTGACAATTTTCTCAGGTTATAGATATTTACTCTAGAGTTTCAGAGGTCAGGGAGGTCCCTAGAATTTTAATGACATATAAAACCAGAAAATGATGGAAAATTAAAGAAGGGAAATAGTATTTGTCTAAGTGGTGACCTTGATACCTAGGCATAAAGGATATGCCACTTGACATGAGCTTCTGGAATGTAAGGTACATCAGGGTAGCTTTTGTTTCTTTAACCCCTGAAACAACGCTCAGTACATCTTTGGAACTTGTACAAGAACAAGTAAATGATAGTAAAAATAGGAAGCGATAAGATCAATAGTTATATACAGTCAGACTTCCATGTCCATGGCTTCTGCATCTGGATTCAAACAATGGACGCAAGACCTGCAGATGTGCAACCTGAAGTTATTGTTAGAGAGAGAGAGAGAGAAAGAGCATGGGAGGAGAAGGGGAAGGAGGGGGAAAGAGAGGAAGCAGGAGAGAGAGGGAGAGGGAGATTTATTATAAAGAGTTGGCTCACACAATTATGGAGGCTGGCAAGTCTGGATCTGCAGTTTTGGCCAACATGCTCAAGACCAAGAGAGCCAATGGTGCAGATGAAATCTGAATGCAGTCTGATGAAGAATTTCCTCTTTCTCTGGGAGGCTAGATTTTTGTTCTACTTCGGCCTTCAACTGACTGATAAAGCTCACCCCATTATGGAGGGCAATGTTCTTACTTAAAATTCACCAATTTCAATGTTAATATCTTCTAAAAACACCCTCCAAGTTGACATAAATATGTCCTATTACAGTGAACAAGATGGTGAGAGGTATGAAAAGAATGTTTTCTGAGAAAAGATTGAAAAATCTAAAATTTGCAATGAAATACACACAAACACTAAAAAAGAACAGAGAGCTGTGCTCAGATACTTGCAGGTCTATTGAAGATACATTTATTCATTCAAAAATATTTATTTAGGACCTACTATATGGCAAAGACTATCTAGGTATTTGGAATATATCAGTGAACATCAATGAAGGAAAATTCTGTAATTTGGAGCTTATCTTTTAACACTGAAAAGGCAGAAATTTAGGGCTCAATGTAGGAAAGAAATTTCTAATTACTAATTTTCTGAATTGTTAATAGTACTTCCAAAATGGTAAAAATTCTTTTTAGCAGGAATGTTTAAAACAGTTACTGAATGACTATTAAATATGCCTTAGAAGATAATAGACTAAATTATCACTGTAGTCTCTGTACATTTTATTCCAAGCCATTTTCAAATGATTTTTCTTTGCTACATATTTCTTTAAGAAATACGTACAGAAATGAATTTATTCAACCATCCATCTACCCATCCATCCATCCATCCATCTAAAGAATATATGGAAGATTTGAGTTTCACATTTTGCTGAAGAAAACCTCAGATGCTTCATAAACCCTTAAAAAAATGTGATAGGTAGTCCCAAATAAACCAATATCCAATTTTTGAAGTTCAGTTGACATCATTAACAAGAGTGAACTATGAAAAAGGAGGGTTAATGCTTCCTTCTTTCTCTCTCTTTTTGGCATAAATCAGGAGAAAATAATTAGAACATATTATTTCTAAGTACAAGCATTGAGATAACAGAACTTGTATAATACATGGAAGAAGCTCTTTCAGAAGCATGCTTCATTATTTTTCCCAAGCCACAGATGTTAGCTGTTTCACATCAAAATAATGATAGTAGTCATGAATTTCTTGGAAAAGCATTTTTAAAAAGCTTTTGAGCAGATGAGATGAGAGATGTGTTCTTCAAAGCAAATGAAAAAAGTCATGTTTTCAGGGGAATATCATGAGCAGAAATTCTCTGGCAGTAGCCATTGAACAGATAATTTAAGTGCCTGCTGGAAAGTTGGCAGAAAAAGACTCCAAACTATAAACTATGAGAAGTGGGGTATCAAAAGGTCAAAAGAAGCTGAAAATGACAAATGTTTTAGGAAGCAGGAATCCAGAGAACATTCAAGAGAATAACATGCACTTACATTCACATTTTTACAGTGTTTTTTGTTAAAATGTATCCTGCATATAATAAAATGAATACTATAAAATGCAAAATTTTTAAGTGTACCAAACATGAACACAACTGTGCAACCCCTACGCATGCCAAAAATTAGAACAGTGCCAACACCTAGAAGCCCCCTGATATTTCACTCTAAAGGTAATTATGATCCTGAATCCTGTTCAGGAATTGTCCCTGTTTTAGACCTTAAACACACACACACACACACACACTCAAAAAAAAAAAAAAAACAGAATACTATTTGCATTTCTTCGTGTGTCTGTCTGTCTTCTTTCTTTCACCATTATGTCTGTGATTCAAACATGTTTTTGCAGTTGCAAGAGATTAGTGTTTTCTTGTGTATAATTCTATTTTATTAAATATATTAAATATATTAAAATCAATCCACCCTGCTGTTGGATATTTTTAGATGTTCTTAGTTTCTACCTTACAGGATAACACCGCTATAAATCCTACTGCATGTGTCCCATGATGCAAATATGAGAATTTCTGTTTCACAGAAAATGGTTATATCTCCTTTCAGTAAATGCTGCCATATTTTCTTTCTTTCAAAATGGTTAAGCCAATTGGTACTTCCTGTAGAAGTGTATGGGAATCTAGTTGCTTACATTCTCGCTATGTCTAGGTGATGTCAGATGTTTCATGTTAACCATTTTGATGATGCTGATGTGTATTTGTATCACATTGGTTTTAATTTCCATTTCCCTTATCACTAATAAGGTTGAATACCATTTCACTTGCTTGTTGACTATTCGAACATCCTCTTTTACTTGTTGAAGGTATTTCTCCACTTTTTTTTTAACTGAGTTGTCGTTTTTTTTTTTATTAAGTTGTCTACATATCTTGTCTAAGATACGTTGAATTCTTTTTATGTTCTGGCTATGGGTCTGTCATTGGCAACTGGTCAATGTTTTTCATTGATGTATCGACTGCCTTTTTACTCTGTTAGTGTGTCCTTTAACACACAGAAGTCTTGGTTAAGAACTCAAATAATTCCAAAGTTAGGAAGATATTCTCCTGTTTCATTGTTTTATCAATGAATATGAAATTGGTATTTTATGCATGTCATGTGGATGCTTCAAATATTATTTTTCCCATATAGATATACCTTAAGTTTTTTTCTTGTGTTTTTCATTGCCAGATTTTTAAACTAAACTTCTGCTGGCTTCATAAAATGAGTTGTGACTTTCCCAATTTTTCCTAATAACTGGAAATATTTAAGATTACTGAAATCTTTTCTGCAATGTTTGAACTAATTCACAGGGGAAATTATTTGAGCCAGTACATTTCTTTCTGACTGGATTTTTAGTTACAAATTTAATTTTTTAAATACATGTAGGAGAATTCAGATTTTTTAATTTATTCTTGAATGTTTTATGAAGTTGTGCTTTTCAAAATATTTGTCCATTTCATCTAAGATTTCAAATCAGTTTTTAAAGTTGTTAGTAATTTTTCTTTGGTATCTTTATACTAGCTATAGGCCCTGAAGTGCTGCTTGTTTACATTCATATTTGTAGTTTGTAATTTTTTTATTCAGTTATGACAGGCATTTTTTCCTAATCTTTTCAAACAAACAACTTCTAGCTTTATTGATTTTCTGTTTTTTTCCTCTATTTCATTGATTTCCATTCTTACTAATTCTTTTATTATTCTAGTTAATTAAGATGGATACTTAGATCCTTGATTTCCTCCACTCTTCTAACATAGCTTTTTATGGATATAAATTTCCTTGAAAGCACAGCTTTCCTTTCATACAATATGTCTTGATATCATTTATTTACATTATCATTTACTACAAAAAAATCTTGGTTATTTTGACTTTGATTATGGACCACTGAGAAGTGTAATGCTTTATTTTCAAGCACTGAGATTTTTCTACCTATCTTCTTATTACTGGTTTCTAGCTGAGTTCTTCTGTAGGCAAAGAACAAACTCTTAATACTTTTAGTCACTTAACAGTTGTTGGGACTTACTTTGCAATTCAATATATGTTTAATTTGGAAAATGATTTGTGTCTGCTTATAAAGAATATGGGTGAAATATGTATGACTCTCAATTCATCTAAATTGGTTAATCATTCTGTTCAAAATTTCTATGTTTCTACTGATAGCTTTGCTTGTTTTGTCGTTGCTGAGAAAATTCTGTTAAAATTTCAGTTTGCACTATAGTTTTGCCTACCTCTTCTTTATATGTCAGTGTTTAAATATTTTGAAGGTATCCTTTTATGTGTATAGAAATTTAGGTTATATGTAACTTCTAGTGAATAAATCAATTTGTATTTTTACAAAATATTCATCTACAATGAGAGTAATAAACCTTTAAATCTAGTTTTCTGATATAAACATTTTTATGATAACTTTGTCTTGATTGCCTTTTGCATGTTACATATTTTTGCTTACCTTTTCTTTCAAATTTTCTGTCCTCATATTTAAGTTTTGCCTATTGTAAAGAGTGTATCCTTGACTTTTGCTTAATGTATACAGTTTGCTGATTTTTACTTCTTACATGAACTATTTAGTTTATTTATACCTGATATTTAATTATTGCTCTAGGTGATTGGAAGTCTTTTATCTAACTAATGGCTTGCTATCTGTTTTCTTGCTTTTTATTTCTTTTATTCTCTTTACCTTTCCCTCAAATTTCTAGGCATGCATACTTTTATTATTCCTTTAGTAATTGTGTGGATATTACAAGATACTTTTTTGAATAATTACCTCTTTTCTCACATAGTCTATAAAACATTAATAACCTTATTTATTTTTCTTCACTTTTATTTAATATCATAATGCATTTCAATTTACAGTATATTTCAAATCACAAAATTATTATTATTAGGGTATAATTTAAAAGGTAAATAGTAATTTACATTAAGCAAAATAATTGAGTATTCTGTTATACTTTATTGCTTACATTTCATCCTTCTGGGATTATTTTCCTTCTGCCTGAAAAGCCCTCCACAACCCTATTACTCACCCCTGCCATTTGTTTATTTGCCAAAGGTTACTGTATTTGTTTTTGCTTTTTTTGCAAATGAATACACTTAATTTTATTTTGAAGAATATTTTATTGGATGTAGGATTCCAATAACTAGCCATTCCTTTAGTATTTGAAAATGTCATCTCAGTGTCAACTAGCTTCTATGATGTCTCTTGAGAAATCAGTTGCTAGTCTTCTTGTTGTCACTCATTTGAAGGCAAAGTATTTAATAAAATTATTTTTTGTTCATGGTTTTTAGTGACTTTGCTGTGAATTGCCCAGTTGCGGTTTATTTTGTAAAGTTATTCAGTGAGGAGAATTTCTGGAAGGTAAAGAGTACTTTTTACCCTCCTGTGTATGCTTCTTCACAATTCATAATTATAGTCAATGACGATAAAACCTGTGCCATGCTCCAGGTTCTGAGTTAAACAAGTTACTTTAATTTTCTCATGTGATTCTCAAGACAACCCCAAGAAGTTGCTACTATTAATAATTTCATTTTACAGAAAATGAAAGCTTAAATAATTAGTCCAAGGTCAAACATCTAGGTTATAGGGCAAAAAGTAAAATCAGCTTGTTTTACACAAAACCCGTGTACATTAATAGTAAGAATATCCTAAATACGGTGGGAAATTTTAATGTGGTACTTCCAATTCTGTAAAATAACACTAGCTACAGACACTTGAAGTGTGTGGCAAATTGGAAAAAAGGCTTTTATTTTCAAGAATGTGTGTTCTAATATTGGCTCTGACACTGACAAGCTCCAGGGACTAGTTTAGGATGACAACTTCAGACCTGAAGCCTCATTTTTAAATGAGGGTGTTGGATAAGGTGATTCTTATTGTTTCCTTCTGGTTAGAAAATTCTATGAAAACCATCTTATTTTAAGCAAACTTCCTTTTCTTAAAACAAATCAAAAAGCTGTATGCTTACACAGAATCTATGATGAGTATACATCTAATCATGTTCCGGAGATGTGAGAAAGAGACTGCTGTGAACATTATCTTATTAAATATACCCTCTCCAGATCCCTGAACATTATTGTTGGCCTTCTCAGAAATCTGTCTGGCTTTTTATATTTTGTTAGAAATGAGGTGCCTAAAATTGAATGCATTTTTTTTGCAGTTCAATACAACTAAATTGGATGCAAAGATCTATTATCTTGCAGCTTCATCATATGATAACTCTGGATATGTAAATCAAAACCACAAAAGTTTCTCACAGTATCTTAGAAAATTTGTATATAATTCTATGCACCTTGATATTAAGCATTCTTTAGATTTCGTTTTACACAAAATAATTTTTCTGTTTATCATCCAACAAACCATTTAGTGTGTGTTTAAATACCTTTTTTTTTCTTTGGTGGTATTTGTCTTGCCATTCAGGCGTCTTATAAAAATGTTTGCAATATTTTCCTTCTTCATTCCTGACAGCAATTGTATTAGTATTAATTGGATTTTTATAATTTTTATAACTTTTACTTTTTTAAATAAATGCAAATCAAGTGTCTCAGCATGCCGCTTATTTCAGCTAAATGTTGCTTTGAGACTAGGAATACAGTATTGTTTTTCATATTCTAAAATGCAAAAGTAGTAAAAATCAACTCAGCATAGCAGTGTAGTCCTAAGAGCAAATGGATGGTTGTGCTGACATGCTTCTTAGAGCTCAGCAATGTCTTTACTTTTCTTGTGCAAAGTGCTAAATAAAAACAATAAGCAGATTGAAATTATGTATGCATGATTGTAAGTGAAAGCAAAATAATTCTTTTTTTTACTGAGAAAATGTGCAGAAATAGTATGTTTTGATTTCATATTGTAGTTGATGAAGTTTAAAAGCTCAAAGACTGCTTTGATTAATTTCTAACTTTCTCTGACAACCTTCCATATTTTGGAAATGAATATATTAAAGTTGGACTTGAATTTCATATCATTAGAATGCCTTGTATCTTTTAGTTTATCTCATAAGGAATAATTTTAATAATTAATATTTTAATACATAGGGCTTTTAAAACATTGTTTCAAAGAATAAGATATAACTAATTGATAATTAATTCATTATTTTAGTTTTTCCAATGGGAATAATAGGTGTTATATATCTACTATTAAATGTTACATGCATAGAAAATTATTATTTGGTAATATTAAACTTGTTCTCCAACTTGATAAAGCAATAAGTAAGTTTCCAAGGAAATACAACCACAGGGCTTTTGAGAGCCCTGTTTATTGTTAGAGCAAATTGGCATCTATTCTATTATTATTATTATTATTCCACAAATGATAGATGCTGCTTAGAGTCTCATTTGGCCCTAAACTTTAAGCACTGTGTGTCTCAGAACCTATTTACATAATCACAGAGCATGGGAATCTAACTAATAAAATCCAGTGGAAAGGGTAATAGTAAGAATAGCTTTAAAAAATGGTGGCAGGAATGTTATATGGTTCTGGAATATTATCGTTCCTAAATTAGGATTCTGAAGAAAATAATCTTTTTCTTATAAAAGTTAATTAAATAAGTTTATAAAACAAACTCTAAAGCAATAGAGTTGTAATTATTAGATTACTTACTTAGCAGTACTTTTTATTTTTTCAATAGATTTACAGTGATAGTAAATTTTAGCTGTGGTCGATTTTGACTTATGTGAAAAGAATTTTGAATGAACTTCCATTACTTGATGACACTGGCCATTAACATAACCTGCATTTTCTAAGGAATAAGATTGTATGAGACGATAAAACAATTTTATTTTTTAATTTATTTTTATGAAATTCATTTATTTATTTTCAGACAGTCTCATTCTGTCACACAGGCTGGAGTGCAATGACATGCTCAGAGCTCACCGCAACCTCCACCTCCCAGTCTTAGGTGATTCTCCCACCTCATCCTCCCAAGTAGCTGGGACCACAGGCATGCACCACCGAGCCTGGCTAATTTTTAGTATTTTTGGTAGAGATGGGGTTTCACCATGTTAGCCAGACTGGTCCCGAACTCCTGGCCTCTAGTGATCTGCCCACCTCAGCCTCCCAAAGTTGTGGGATTATAGGTGTGAGCCATCACACCTGGCCAATAAAACAATTTTAGAAATAGAAGCAACAGTTTTTTGTGCATGTTTAGTTGAAATATGATGGGAGTAATATAAAGACATGATTTTTATAGCATGTTTGCCCAAGATTAATATGAATATAATAACAAGTTTATGATACAATGTATTTTTAAAAAATGTTTAAATGTTCTTTTAGTCCTCTCGATGATGGTATAAGGTAGCTTTTATCCAGACTGGAGAAATAAAATATTTTTTGTTAGGATATGTCTGAAAATAATCCTCATCTTTTTAATTTAAAAATCATCCTTACCAACATGGAAAATTGAACTAATTAAAATAAATGCATAAAATATTAAAAATATTTTTTGTTGCCCTGTTTTTAATACAAGCACACAGATTAAAACATTGTTTTAACTTCCAGAAATTAACAACCATTTTCTTAAGTCAGCTATGGTAGAATGACATCAACAAGATGACAGAATACAAACTTTCTACCATCTTCCTCCTGTAGGAGAATTTACTTTGACAACAATCCATGAACAAGAGTAGTTTTGTGGGAACATAGAAGTCCAGGGAAGAAGTTCCAGCTCATCACTGGAGCAAAATTTTGAGAACATATGCATTGAAGAGGGTGATAAGAACAGTTTTACTTTACCTTATTACCCTTTCTCTCACAAGGTGGCACAGCTAAGTAACAAGAGAGGCCACCTTCATCCACACCTTATCTGACATGTGAAAGTGACAATGTAGTAAGTGAATGCCTGGCTCCCCCACCATGCAGGATCGTGCCCAAGGGGCCCACTTGTCTTTTGCTCCACCCAGAAGACTAAGCTGATCACCATGGCTGAGTTATTGGTAGAGCTGGGAACAGAGAAGAGAGGACAGACTATGCTAAATACTCTGCAGACTTCATCAGGAACCCCCCATGCCCCAGCGCATTCCATGCGCTGCATGGAATGTCTTGCCTTTGGATTCCCCACTAACTGATATAATGGTGCGTCTAATGCTCCCCATGATGACACTCTCCTTCCCCCATGCTGGCAACCTTGTGTCTTGTGCAAACAGGCAGCTCGTCTCTGCAGAAATGAATGAAGGCACACAAACTGTAGCATTTTAGGGCATTACCCTAGGGAAAACAAATGGGAGGCTTTCAGTGTCCATCCTGGCTTTGTAGAATCAAGGGAATACATAAAATTTTAAAAGCTCCTCCTTCATCCCCGAGGGAAGAAGAATTTGTAGAAAAGAATTCATAGAGAAGAATTCATAGAAAAGAATTCAGATTCCCTAGCTGGGATGATTGGTGAAGGTATTTCTCTCTCAAAGCCAATCGGTAAAGACTGGAGGAGGTGACTGCTTCTTCAAATACAAATAGAGCAATGCAAGAGAATAAGAAACACATGTGTACACACACACACAAAAAAAAAAAACAAGGAAAAATGATACCACAAAAAGAACACAATCATATTCCAATAACAAACCCAAAAGAAATGGAGATCTATAAATTAAAAGGGCCGTGCAGAAGGATGAGAAGAATTGTATCAAGAAGTTATGTAGATGTGAGAAACTGTGAAGAGGAAAACGACAATATGTACACAGCTTCTTTCCCTCTGATTAATGTAGAATTACTGAGCAGGGATTATTTTATTAATCAAAGCATCATTTAATATTAGAAATTTTATCACTTTTTTTCCTTCAGACATGTGAGGAGAAAAAAGTAAAAAATTCTATTTGTAGGTTCCAATAAAACATTTGGTAATATCAAAATTAATTCCCAGTGAAAAGTATGAGTGTCAGAGAAATATAAAGAAAATGAATAAAACAATTTACCAAAACCTTGAATAAGCATTATTCTACAGAACAAAATTCTAAAAACCATTTAAAATAGGAAAGTCAATGGAAGCTGAATTCTTACTATATTATGTAACATTTTCTTGGGTAGTTAGCAAATATACAAACTCAAGAAATAAATAAATAATATAAACATTGGAAAAAGGATAAAAGTATTTTTCTTACCGATGGTATGATTTGTAACTACAATCCCCACCTTCTCATCTAAACTACTGAAACAAATAAGATAACTTGATAAAGTGACTGAAAATAAAAATAACAAAGAAATCAGAAATTGTCTCAAATTTAGTAATAAATGCCTAGAAAAAGCTATGAGAAAATTATTGTATTCAAAATAACAAGCAAGAACAAAATAAAATTAAGAAACTTAATGAAATATGTATACATAAATTTAACAGGAAAGTAGAGACCATATATAATGAAAATGAGAGCACATCAAAGACAAATCAGAATCTGAACTTAAGTAATCCTGTGTTCTTATACGGGAAGGAAATAATACCATAAAATACAAATTATCTGCAAATTAACACATTTAGCACAGTTAATGTAATCTAAACAAAGTTAGTTTTGACCCCCAAATATCCTGAACTACTTAAATGACAAGGCAATTAACAAAAATATAGTATTAAATAAATTTACTTTTTTTACAATTAGAGTTAAAACTCCATGAAGGCAGGCAGCTCACCTTATATATTTTAGTATCTACTATATTCCTAATCACAGCACACAATATCTCCAGAACATAGTTTTTGATGCACATATTCCCCCCACAACAATATACACACATCATAAAAATGCATTTATTGTTTTTCCCAACTTTAGCTTTATTTATTTTTATTTGTGTACATTTATGGAGTACAAGTGCAATTGTGTTACGTACATTGATTTTATAGTGATGAAGTCAGAGATTTTAAGGTATCTATTGTGTGAATCATGTGCATTGTACCCAACAAGTGATTTCTGGGCCATATTCACCACTCCAATGGAAATGATAATTGCTATTATCTAAATAGCCATACATCCTCCTGTACTTTCCAGCCTCTGCATTCAGAAGAGGCAATGCAGCTTCTTTTGGCCAATGAGCTCTAAGCAGAAAGAGCACAGTCATATTTGGACTGCATATAGAACAGTAGGTGTACTATGCCATCTTTTCATTTGCTATAATGAAAGGGAAGCTCACAAGGCCACATGGTGTTATCAGATGTTAGAGGCTTCATTAGTCTGATTCCATGAAACCCTGCCTCCCACCCTGACCAGCATTAGCTATGTACTGTAAACAAGACATAAAACACTTTTTTGTGCATTAAATTACTAGAATTCTGGAATTAATTCATAACTGCAGTTTAACAAAGGCTTCTTAACTAAGTCTCTATGTTCAGCCAAAATACATCACATGATCTTGCCATAAGAATAGCATTTGTACAAATACATTTGTTCTCTTTCTTTTATCTACATTTTGTGGCATGTTCTTTTATCCCCATCATCAGATAACTACAATTTGGCTTATAGTCTCCTCTTGTTAGGGATATATTATCCTTTTGAAAACAATTTCATTTATTCAGCAAGTATTTATTGAGTAATTATTTGGATGAAGACCCTACAGGGATGACACAAGCTGAAGTAAAAACAATCTTTGTCCCTAAGTGGTTGACTATATATTAGCAAGAAACAAAACAAAACAAAACAAAATAAAATGAAGCAGGAAAATAACTATGACACAAGTTGGAATTTGGTTAATACCATAACATGCACTAGGCAAATAATTCAATCATGGAGTAGATTTTAAAGTGGCATGTTGCTAGAAAGTTGCTAAGGATCCCCATCTTTAAAATACATTTCAATTAATTATCTTCTACATGGACAAGAAAGTGAATACTAAGACATTTCTGAAATTTAAATACAGACATTTGTTTTCAGATATGAAGTCCTACCTCCTTAGGGATGATAAATGCGTAAAGATAGACCCACAACTATATAGAAATATCTATACACACATACACATACAAGGACATACCAGAACTTATGAAGAGGACTTCATAAACATTTTACAATTAAGAAATTATTATCCACAGTATAAAGAAATTTACATAGGAATCATATTTTTATTTCTGATTAAAAGTCTAGATTCATGTTTTTAAGGTTCAAGAAATTATTATTTATGTATGTAGCTATACATCGTCAAACTGTCAAGTAATTATGAAGATAAAGTCAGTCAATTGTGGTCATAAATGTACTCAGAAATGTTATAACCAGGTCTTCTATTTAAATGCGTTACTAAAGCATATGCTGCTGGAAATTGAAAACTCCATTTGCACCTTCCCATATCTGTACCTTTTTTGTCATGTACCTTATTATTGCCTGTGTTCTAAGCACATAACTCCACAAGATTTTTTTTTTTTTTTTTTTTTTGCTGTTTTAACAGTGTTCTTTTACATTTACCCGTGGATTTGTTCTTATCAGTGCTCCTGCCTAGTCACATTTTCTTATGTCTTCAAATAGCTTATGTGTTTTTAAATTGCATTTATGCATAAATCTACCATATAGATCCAGATAATGGTTTATTTCACCAGAAAGAATCCCCCTTCCCCATGTGAGTCAGATTATGGATGGCCGTTTAATATCATCGGTTCAACCAAAAGTTGTGCTCAGTTAAGCTGGGATGCGGCTTAGGGATAATCCACTGCTGGTTCTTCGTCGTGCCAGATGTGTGGCCTTCTCATGGATTCGACGGAAAATTTGGTGGTCTCCTACCGTCTTAGCCCCAGAAGCCTGTGACAAATTTAGTACTCCCCCCGTGGTGTTTTCATCTTATCTCTTTATCTTTCTTGCATCCCGTCTTTTCAATATTCAGCAAATGATTTGAGGGGAAACTGGCCACATTTTTGAGACATGCCCCAGTATTCCATCAGGACTTTGTTTCATAAGTCACGAGATTGGTTCATTTTAATTCTCCACTTAGAAAATCTCCATCTCCATTGCAGCTCAGAACGAAGCAAATACTCCATGGACACAACTCTTTGTTTCGGGATTCTCTAGTTTCAACCTATCATTTGAGAATTCACCTCCACTCCACCACCAAACTTCTGCTGATTTCTATTTCTGTCTTAGGGTTTTCCTGGGTCAGTTCTGGTACCCAGTCTCCATACAAAATCAGCATCTGAATCCAAGAAGGAAATGTCTGACCATCTTTTACTCAAAATAGGAGGATTTTCTTCTTTTTGGAATTTTACTTTATTCTTTTTTTTTTTTTTTTTCTTTTTTTTTTTTTTCTTTTTCTTTTTTTATTTATTTATTTTTTTATTATACTTTAAGTTTTAGGGTACATGTGCTCATTGTGCAGGTTAGTTACATATGTATACATGTGCCATGCTGGTGCGCTGCACCCACTAACTCGTCATCTAGCATTAGGTATATCTCCCAATGCTATCCCTCCCCCCTCCCCCCACCCCACAACAGTCCCCAGAGTGTGATATTCCCCTTCCTGTGTCCATGTGATCTCATTGTTCAATTCCCACCTATGATTGAGAATATGCGGTGTTTGGTTTTTTGTTCTTGCGATAGTTTACTGAGAATGATGGTTTCCAATTTCATCCATGTCCCTACAAAGGACATGAACTCATCATTTTTTATGGCTGCATAGTATTCCATGGTGTATATGTGCCACATTTTCTTAATCCAGTCTATCATTGTTGGACATTTGGGTTGGTTCCAAGTCTTTGCTATTGTGAATAATGCTGCAATAAACATACGTGTGCATGTGTCTTTATAGCAGCATGATTTATAGTCCTTTGGGTATATACCCAGTAATGGGATGGCTGGGTCAAATGGTATTTCTAGTTCTAGATCCCTGAGGAATCGCCACACTGACTTCCACAATGGTTGAACTAGTTTACAGTCCCACCAACAGTGTAAAAGTGTTCCTATTTCTCCACATCCTCTCCAGCACCTGTTGTTTCCTGACTTTTTAATGATTGCCATTCTAACTGGTGTGAGATGATATCTCATAGTGGTTTTGATTTGCATTTCTCTGATGGCCAGTGATGATGAGCATTTTTTCATGTGTTTTTTGGCTGCATAAATGTCTTCTTTTGAGAAGTGTCTGTTCATATCCTTCGCCCACTTTTTGATGGGGTTGTTTGTTTTTTTCTTGTAAATTTGTTTGAGTTCATTGTAGATTCTGGATATTAGCCCTTTGTCAGATGAGTAGGTTGCGAAAATTTTCTCCCATGTTGTAGGTTGCCTGTTCACTCTGATGGTAGTTTCTTTTGCTGTGCAGAAGCTCTTTAGTTTAATTAGATCCCATTTGTCAATTTTGTCTTTTGTTGCCATTGCTTTTGGTGTTTTGGACATGAAGTCCTTGCCCACGCCTATGTCCTGAATGGTAATGCCTAGGTTTTCTTCTAGGGTTTTTATGGTTTTAGGTCTAACGTTTAAATCTTTAATCCATCTTGAATTGATTTTTGTATAAGGTGTAAGGAAGGGATCCAGTTTCAGGTTTCTACATATGGCTAGCCAGTTTTCCCAGCACCATTTATTAAATAGGGAATCCTTTCCCCATTGCTTGTTTTTCTCAGGTTTGTCAAAGATCAGATAGTTGTAGGTATGCGGCGTTATTTCTGAGGGCTCTGTTCTGTTCCATTGATCTATATCTCTGTTTTGGTACCAGTACCATGCTGTTTTGGTTACTGTAGCCTTGTAGTATAGTTTGAAGTCAGGTAGTGTGATGCCTCCAGCTTTGTTCTTTTGGCTTAGGATTGACTTGGCAATGCGGGCTCTTTTTTGGTTCCATATGAACTTTAAAGTAGTTTTTTCCAATTCTGTGAAGAAAGTCATTGGTAGCTTGATGGGGATGGCATTGAATCTGTAAATGACCTTGGGCAGTATGGCCATTTTCATAATGTTGATTCTTCCTACCCATGAGCATGGAATGTTCTTCCATTTGTTTGTATCCTCTTTTATTTCCTTGAGCAGTGGTTTGTAGTTCTCCTTGAAGAGGTCCTTCACATCCCTTGTAAGTTGGATTCCTAGGTATTTTATTCTCTTGGAAGCAATTGTGAATGGGAGTTCACTCATGATTTGGCTCTCTGTTTGTCTGTTGTTGGTGTATAAGAATGCTTGTGATTTTTGTACATTGATTTTGTATCCTGAGACTTTGCTGAAGTTGCTTATCAGCTTAAGGAGATTTTGGGCTGAGACAATGGGGTTTTCTAGATAAACAATCATGTCGTCTGCAAACAGGGACAATTTGACTTCCTCTTTTCCTAATTGAATACCCTTTATTTCCTTCTCCTGCCTGATTGCCCTGGCCAGAACTTCCAACACTATGTTGAATAGGAGCGGTGAGAAAGGGCATCCCTGTCTTGTGCCCGTTTTCAAAGGGAATGCTTCCAGTTTTTGCCCATTCAGTATGATATTGGCTGTGGGTTTGTCATAGATAGCTCTTATTATTTTGAAATATGTCCCATCAATACCTAATTTATTGAGAGTTTTTAGCATGAAGGGTTGTTGAATTTTGTCAAAGGTTTTTTCTGCATCTATTGAGATAATCATGTGGTTTTTGTCTTTGGCTCTGTTCATATGCTGGATTACATTTATTGATTTGCGTATATTGAACCAGCCTTGCATCCCAGGGATGAAGCCCACTTGATCATGGTGGATAAGCTTTTTGATGTGCTGCTGGATTCGGTTTGCCAGTATTTTATTGAGGATTTTTGCATCAATGTTCATCAAGGATATTGGTCTAAAATTCTCTTTTTTGGTTGTGTCTCTGCCCGGCTTTGGTATCAGAATGATGCTGGCCTCATAAAATGAGTTAGGGAGGATTCCCTCTTTTTCTATTGATTGGAATAGTTTCAGAAGCAATGGTACCAGTTCCTCCTTGTACCTCTGGTAGAATTCGGCTGTGAATCCATCTGGTCCTGGACTCTTTTTGGTTGGTAAACTATTGATTATTGCCACAATTTCAGCTCCTGTTATTGGTCTATTCAGAGATTCAACTTCTTCCTGGTTTAGTCTTGGGAGAGTGTATGTGTTGAGGAATGTATCCATTTCTTCTAGATTTTCTAGTTTATTTGCGTAGAGGTGTTTGTAGTATTCTCTGATGGTAGTTTGTATTTCTGTGGGATCGGTGGTGATATCCCCTTTATCATTTTTTATTGTGTCTATTTGATTCTTCTCTCTTTTTTTCTTTATTAGTCTTGCTAGCGGTCTATCAATTTTGTTGATCCTTTCAAAAAACCAGCTTCTGGATTCATTGATTTTTTTAAGGGTTTTTTGTGTCTCTATTTCCTTCAGTTCTGCTCTGATTTTAGTTATTTCTTGCCTTCTGCTAGCTTTTGAGTGTGTTTGCTCTTGCTTTTCTAGTTCTTTTAATTGTGATGTTAGGGTGTCAATTTTGGATCTTTCCTGCTTTCTCTTGTGGGCATTTAGTGCTATAAATTTCCCTCTACACACTGCTTTGAATGCATCCCAGAGATTCTGGTATGTTGTGTCTTTGTTCTCGTTGGTTTCAAAGAACATCTTTATTTCTGCCTTCATTTCGTTATGTACCCAGTAGTCATTCAGGAGCAGGTTGTTCAGTTTCCATGTAGTTGAGCGGCTTTGAGTGAGATTTTTAATCCTGAGTTCTAGATTGATTGCACTGTGGTCTGAGAGATAGTTTGTTATAATTTCTGTTCTTTTACATTTGCTGAGGAGAGCTTTACTTCCAACTATGTGGTCAATTTTGGAATAGGTGTGGTGTGGTGCTGAAAAAAATGTATATTCTGTTGATTTGGGGTGGAGAGTTCTGTAGATGTCTATTAGGTCCGCTTGGTGCAGAGCTGAGTTCAATTCCTGGGTATCCTTGTTGACTTTCTGTCTCGTTGATCTGTCTAATGTTGACAGTGGGGTGTTAAAGTCTCCCATTATTAATGTGTGGGAGTCTAAGTCTCTTTGTAGGTCACTCAGGACTTGCTTTATGAATCTGGGTGCTCCTGTATTGGGTGCATATATATTTAGGATAGTTAGCTCCTCTTGTTGAATTGATCCCTTTACCATTATGTAATGGCCTTCTTTGTCTCTTTTGATCTTTGTTGGTTTAAAGTCTGTTTTATCAGAGACTAGGATTGCAACCCCTGCCTTTTTTTGTTTTCCATTTGCTTGGTAGATCTTCCTCCATCCTTTTATTTTGAGCCTATGTGTGTCTCTGCATGTGAGATGGGTTTCCTGAATACAGCACACTGATGGGTCTTGACTCTTTATCCAACTTGCCAGTCTGTGTCTTTTAATTGGAGAATTTAGTCCATTTACATTTAAAGTCAATATTGTTATGTGTGAATTTGATCCTGTCATTATGATGTTAGCTGGTGATTTTGCTCGTTAGTTGATGCAGTTTCTTCCTAGTCTCGATGGTCTTTACATTTTGGCATGATTTTGCAGCGGCTGGTACCGGTTGTTCCTTTCCATGTTTAGCACTTCCTTCAGGAGCTCTTTTAGGGCAGGCCTGGTGGTGACAAAATCTCTCAGCATTTGCTTGTCTGTAAAGTATTTTATTCCTCCTTCACTTATGAAGCTTAGTTTGGCTGGATATGAAATTCTGGGTTGAAAATTCTTTTCTTTAAGAATGTTGAATATTGGCCCCCACTCTCTTCTGGCTTGTAGAGTTTCTGCCGAGAAATCCGCTGTTAGTCTGATGGGCTTCCCTTTGAGGGTAACCCGACCTTTCTCTCTGGCTGCCCTTAACATTTTTTCCTTCATTTCAACTTTGGTGAATCTGACAATTATGTGTCTTGGAGTTGCTCTTCTCGAGGAGTATCTTTGTGGCGTTCTCTGTATTTCCTGAATCTGAATGTTGGCCTGCCTTGCTAGATTGGGGAAGTTCTCCTGGATAATATCCTGCAGAGTGTTTTCCAACTTGGTTCCATTCTCCGCATCACTTTCAGGTACACCAATCAGACGTAGATTTGGTCTTTTCACATAGTCCCATATTTCTTGGAGGCTTTGCTCATTTCTTTTTATTCTTTTTTCTCTAGACTTCCCTTCTCGCTTCATTTCATTCATTTCATCTTCCATTGCTGATACCCTTTCTTCCAGTTGATCGCATCGGCTCCTGAGGCTTCTGCATTCTTCACGTAGTTCTCGAGCCTTGGTTTTCAGCTCCATCAGCTCCTTTAAGCACTTCTCTGTATTGGTTATTCTAGTTATACATTCGTCTAAACTTTTTTCAAAGTTTTCAACTTCTTTGCCTTTGGTTTGAATGTCCTCCCGTAGCTCAGAGTAATTTGATCGTCTGAAGCCTTCTTCTCTCAGCTCGTCAAAATCATTCTCCATCCAGCTTTGTTCCGTTGCTGGTGAGGAACTGCGTTCCTTTGGAGGAGGAGAGGTGCTCTGCGTTTTAGAGTTTCCAGTTTTTCTGTTCTGTTTTTTCCCCATCTTTGTGGTTTTATCTACTTTTGGTCTTTGATGATGGTGATGTACAGATGGGTTTTCGGTGTGGATGTCCTTTCTGTTTGTTAGTTTTCCTTCTAACAGACAGGACCCTCAGCTGCAGGTCTGTTGGAATACCCTGCCGTGGGAGGTGTCAGTGTGCCCCTGCTGGGGGGTGCCTCCCAGTTAGGCTGCTCAGGGGTCAGGGGTCAGGGACCCACTTGAGGAGGCAGTCTGCCCGTTCTCAGATCTCCAGCTGCGTGCTGGGAGAACCACTGCTCTCTTCAAAGCTGTCAGACAGGGATATTTAAGTCTGCAGAGGTTACTGCTGTCTTTTTGTTTGTCTGTGCCCTGCCCCCAGAGGTGGAGCCTACAAAATCAGGCAAGCCTCCTTGAGCTGTGGTGGGCTCCACCCAGTTCGAGCTTCCCAGCTGCTTTGTTTACCTAAGCAAGCCTGGGCAATGGCGGGCGCCCCTCCCCCAGCCTCGCTGCCGCCTTGCAGTTTGATCTCAGACTGCTGTGCTAGCAATCAGCGAGATTCCGTGGGCGTAGGACCCTCCAAGTCAGGTGTGGGATATAGTCTCGTGGTGCGCCGTTTTTTAAGCCGGTCTGAAAAGCGCAATATTCGGGTGGGAGTGACCCGATTTTCCAGGTGCGTCCGTCACCCCTTTCTTTGACTCGGAAAGGGAACTCCCTGACCCCTTGCGCTTCCCAGGTGAGGCAATGCCTCGCCCTGCTTCGGCTTGTGCACGGTGCGCGCACCCACTGGCCTGCGCCCACTGTCTGGCACTCCCTAGTGAGATGAACCCGGTACCTCAGATGGAAATGCAGAGATCACCCGTCTTCTGCGTCGCTCACGCTGGGAGCTGTAGACCGGAGCTGTTCCTATTCGGCCATCTTGGCTCCTCCCCTCCACATTTTTTCTGTCCCCGGCCGTGGCTCCTCCTCCCCGAGCAGTGGGGCTCGCTGGACAAGTGTCCTCAGACAGTCCAGAAAGTTTGCTCTGCGGTCCCGGGGACGCCTGCGCGGGACCCAGTGAGGAAAGCGGGGCCGGCTCCTCACACCTCGGGCGGCCGCCGCTCGAAAGTCTTGGCCCAGGTCCTCCAGGCCCGGCTCAAACTCAGGAGTGCCCGGGAAGAATGTAGGTCGTGAGAAGGTCGGAGCGCAACTTTTCAAAGGTGCGTCAGCCGCGGGCTGAGCCGCGTGGGTCCCGGCCTCCCCCCAGCCTCTCCCTCGGAATTTTACTTTATTCTTATTGCTTCCATAGCTATTTCATTTCTTTCAAAATATTTTTCTAGCTATTGTAGAGGAAACTCTGGTCTACTGTGATCTATTACATTTTGTCCATAAGCAAAGTTCTCTCTTTACTATGTGTTAATAAAAATGCTAACAAAATAGTCCAATTTATTATAATAAAATATTACTTTTGTTTTTATTTATGAGGTTTATTTTACAGTTCTGTCTTGTTTGGTGTTGTTATGGTCAAAATAATTCTAAAGTGAGGTGATCATTCTTTATAATTTCATAGTGATGAGTAGAATTTACTTCTTGTATTAAACACAGTTTATCACTTTAAATGATAAAGTGGTAAACACTTCAACAGATACAGTTTCTTTCAAAAACACTTAAATCCAAATTCTTTTATTCTCAACGTTAAAAGTCAGTGGTACTTGTAACTGTCATAACGATTCTTTCAAAATCATAGGAAATCTTTTTATCCTTTGTATAAGCACTATAAATGCAAACTAATTTGATGATACTTTGATATAAAGATACATAAAATTAAAGTCCAACAGTTCCTGGAATATAAATACTTGTTAAATTTTATGTGTCTAATGACATAAAATGAATAATTGTGCTCTTTCTTAAAATGTGTCAACAAGTTTCCATTCTTTTAAGATTCTTAATTAAGTTGCTGATTGAGGCATTTCTATTTCTAACTAATTCAAAACTAAGAGTAGACAAAAGAACATAAAGCTTAACATGTTCTGTTGCTCACAATATGGACAGGATGATCAAATACTCTGATTTTCTCAGGGCTGAGAGCCTCCTAAAACATGGGACCTTCAGTTTTAAAAGCGAGAAAGTCTTATGCAAACTAAAACAATTTGGTTATCCAACTTAGGAATAAGCAATTTTGACGTCTAATAATGAGTAGTACATAGTAAACAAATTATGTTAATGATATTTAGGGTTTACATGCCATTTAAGAGTAATTGTAACTCATGAACACTTTATTAGTAAACAAAAGGAGCCAAAACACTCAGGAGAAAAAAAAATTTATAGAAAAATTGAAATAGTCATAACAAAAGTGAGAATTATTTAGTAAACTGAACATTGTATTCAAAATCAAATGATCTGTACTTAATTTACCACTCACTAATTGTTTGGCCCTTGCCACATACATGATCTTCTCTAAACTACACATATTTCTAATCTGTAAAAGAGGGATAATGATGTTTATCATATTGCCGTAATTGATTCTTTTGAAGATTGAGTAAGATAGTGCATAACAGCAAATTGGAAACACTGAAGTGTTACACTAGTGTTACTTATAGGCTTGTATTAATATATTCAAAATCATAGAAAATTATCCAGCATCACTTGGTAACTTCATGTCGTCATTGAAAGCATGTGACATTTAAAAGATTACATATTCAAATGTTCACTATTACCTTTCCTATGGTGACTGAAGTGATAATAATTTAACCAAGCCAAAGATTTTATTTTCACGCACCACACTGTACATAATTATATAGTTCTTTGGTCACATATTACTTAAACATTGAAAGCAACTTTTATCAACCCTTTCCTTGTGGCCACAAATTGTATATATCTTAAATTCCCAGTTACAGTAATCACTCACTCACCATAATATAAGTATATATGAATGTTGACAATATAATGTGGCACAGAGGAATGTTTGTTAGAGGAGAAAATGTTTGAAAAGGAGAAACTATGTAAGCATATCAAGAACACAGGGCATTGCAAGTAAAAGTTACAACTGTGAAGGCAAGTCGATTGAGAAAGTATACAGAATTTTCAGGGAATTAGTTGTTCAGTTACACTGAAGTACAGAGCAAATATAGTGGCATGTCAGGACAAGAGATAGGATAGTTAATATAGTCTAGATTGCATAAAGTACTTTAGGCAACTGCAGTTGTTATCATTTGTAACCCCAATGACCAACAGATTTTTTTGCTATTAGGTAGGCACTGCTAGATGCTAAGCGAATATCTGTTTTCCTAATCTTCCTTAAAGGTAGAACTTTGGTTATTTTTTGGTTCGTAGGGTGCCCAGCTAAAAATCTATTTCCAGACCCCTTAACACTAGAGATGGCTAATGAAATAATCTTGATTCTTCTATATAGTCTGCTATATTCTTTCCCTAATCAGCTTTTGTCTTATTTTCCTTTTTCTTCTTTATGACTGTTACAAAGACATGAGCCAGGAGAAATACAGTTATCTTGTCACCATGAGGTGATAAGCTTGGGGATGAAGGACTGCACACTGTGAAAAACAGGGCTGAAAGATGAAAAGCACCTGGACTTGTGTCTTGTGATGTCATCAAACCATTGCAGCTGCCTCTCAACAGTGTAGTTCTGGACTTATATGAAATCAATAAATATTTGCTCCTTAAACTACCACAGTTGACACCATAGGTGTCAATAAATAATTGTTAAACAAATCCAAAGACCACATTTTCATTGCTAACAGTCTTCAATTATATTTCCCAACTGATAGAAGCCATTTAAGTATTTTAACCAGAGGTTTAATACAATCACTTCTATATTTTAGAAAGGTCACTCCTGCTGCACCAAATGTCTGTAGTACCTATTTATGCTATATGAATTATACAAATAGTATATCATTGTATGTTTAAAAAAAACAGTTTTCAAAGTAAATGCAAGTCAGAGTAGAACATTGCCAGATATCCTAGTTATTGACCAAACTCTAAGAATTTCCACAGATTCAGGCACCAGTAAATGTGTATTTAAGATTGATGTCACTCCAGAGTAGCTTATGCTTGACTGGAATAATTCTGTCTGCCATTCCCGACCCATGACAGCTTGCTCATATCCCCATCTTCACTCATAAGTGAGAATCAGGGGAATGAATTCAACATCAATATGGACTTATGCAATATCTTTTGATTAGTACCTTTCTGAGAGGCTAAAATGAAATAATACAGCATCTTTACAAATGTCATCTCACTGAGGTAATTGGAAAAAATACTTTAAAATTTTAGTCTTTAATTGCTAGAGATGCAGCATACTTCTGCAGCGTTATACACAGAGGAACAAACAATAATAGCAAAAATCACCCAAAGGCTGTCAAAAACCCTGGATTTCAACATCACTTATTTTTGTAAGGTCACTGAATGTATGAACTCTGGACTCAGAGAACCTCATGTATGAATACCAGTTATACCATACACTAAATGTATTATATAGGAAAATCATATCAGAATATTCCAAAGAACGAATTTTTCTAATCTTGAACAGGGATTATAATACATCCATGTAGGCTTCTGAGAATTAAGGGATAATATTTGTAAAATGAGACACTTAACACCTGGCATATAGTAATCATTCAATTTAGTAGTAGTTGCCATTAATAGAATAATTACTACTATTAGCATTACTGTCATCATCATTGTTGCCTTCGATTAGGAGAGAAAACACCAACTCATTCAAATGTCCATAGTTTCTTATGTAAATTTTCTTTACTGTGTGCTTACATTCTGCCCATTCTTAATTAACCATGAGAGGATTTGGCTGAAATGATCTATTTTAAACTGGTTTTCATTCTGGGAAAGCTTCTTCCATGAATTTCTGGTCCCTCTGTCTGCCTGCACTATTTAATGTATATTTAGGATATGAAAAAGTGATTTTAATAGTAAATTGAAAAGTGTGGAAGTAACTACAATGCAAAAGTTTACCTGATGTATTTTAAAGCCATCATCACTCACAGTTAGAGTGATTCACATTTTTTTAAAAAATGTGGGTGTAATAAACATCATGCTACACTGAGGATTATATGTATTTTCAGGATTGCTTAGAATGCTAGTGAACTAGAAATGACCTGAAGCTTCACTCTACATTTAATTGACCAGACCCACTGCTTCCTAGAATGTGGTTCAGACCTCCATTTTACACAATACCAAAAATCATCAATAAGCATTGGTATCTTAAGGATGTATATTTAAATTTTAGCATATAATATAAAATAACTTTGAGGATAAAACACTCTGTCAAAAATGCATACAAGGTCTGCTGATTTGTTTAAGTCTTTGTTGAAAATTCTTGCAGCACTTAACTCGAAATTTTTTTTAATGAAAACTATTCTCACGTAGATTTTTACCTAAAACTAAAAACTTAGTAACAAAATTCATGTTTATACAAGTGAGAGAAGGTGTATTTCAGACATGGGTTTGTGCAAATGAGAGCTTTCTCTGCAGTGGAGACCACATGCTAATCACTTTCAAGAAAAGGCTCGTTATATTTACATTTGGACACTACTAAACCTGGAACACTAATTTTTTTTATTGTTGTTGCTTTGTGTTGTTGTGATAAAGAATATTTATCTTTATCTAAGTGAGAGCAAGAAGTTTCTGTCTTCTAAATAGGACAGTATTGTTAGGTGCTTTACACGAGACAAAATAAGCTTGTTCTTTCCTCTTCAGTTGTATCAAAAGGAGCATCAATCATATGGAAAAATTATGAGTTCATACTGTGAAGATGAGGAGAGACAAGATAATAATCTTCAGGATGACTGGTAGAAAGCAGCGAGAGAAATAATTTCTGGAAGACTAATTTTGCAGTTATTTGAGATGATGACATTGAGGCATGCTCTGCTCCTGGATGGCATACACTTTCACTTTGCCTACCAACTCAGATTGACAGGGTGCTTCATGGAGAAGGATGGAAAAGTTACATTCAGCCTTCACAACAGAGGGTGCCAGAATCATTTGGAGAGGGGTATAGTGACTTTTTATGGTTCCCAAGTAAGTAACCCTCCCTTGGAGCCAAGTTTGTGCTAGAAGATTTAGGACGCTAAATTTAACGATATGACTGAGTTACAAAGTCAAATCAATATTTATAAATATGGTGACGATGGCTGTTTATTGACAATCATCATGAATTGTGCCCATATTTTAATATTTAGATTAATTCTGTAAAATAAACATGTGACCTGGAATGTTAGAGTATTTTGCCATGCCCACCCATAATAGTATTTTTGCTTTTAGCAATTATCCTGAACTAAAAATCAAAATGCTTTCTGAATATGTGTGCCACTCACTCCTCTCTGGTAGATCACAATGAAAATATTCATAATTTTGATACTACAATCATTCTGTTAATCCTTTACCTATATGTTTCACATGTTTGAAGCTCTACAATGAGAAAATGTTGAGTCTCAGGAAATTTAGGTTTTGGTTTCATTAAAAAATAATAAAAACAAATAAATAAATGCACTCGACTAAATAATAAAAAGAAGAATAAACAAAAACCAAAGAAGAAAATAGATACCACAAAGACATCTTTGGTTAGTATTTATGTTACTTGGGGTAAAGAGAGCTTTCATAATTTGAAAAAAACATTTTTTAATCACTTTCTTAGTCATATCTTTACTATCTATACAATGCTTTAGCTTCCGAATCATTTTCATGAAAACCTCAGTATATTAAGGGGAAAGTAATCCAAGCATACACTAATGACCACTTCTTAAAGAGAGTAAATTACTACTTTCTTTGACTGTCTCCCCAAAATGATCAAATTTATAAACAGTGGTCATCTTATATCCTGATTTTTTGCAATGTAAGATACATGCTTCCTTTCTTTTGATCTTTCTTGAAATAAAAACAGAATTGGTTTCATATTATTGCCTTCATTTTATACACAAGTTGTTTTGAATCTATTTTTCAGGATTCTACCAAATATTCTATATGTCAAAGGGATGAGTTAGCAGATGGAACTTTATTTTCCAATTCATTTCTTTTAAAAGCTTCATGCAAAAGGAAATTTCAGTGCACAAAGTCGAAATTGTAGTGTGTTTTGCTTTCTTAAGCACTAAAATGGTCAAAGAACCTGCTTTTTTTTTTAATAACATACTTTTTTTATTCTTGTAAAGCACCTTGAACTCAGGCTGGTATTTAGAAAATATGTGGACTTAAAAGCCTACTTAACTTAAACAGCTACTCTTACATAAATAACTCAATTTACTGTGCCAGGGATCAATTTTATGAGTAAAGGTCAATTATCATGGCTGGAAAGCACTTTGTATCAAAATAAAAGAGGACAGTATTCAAATTTCTATGATTTTTCTCAAGAGATTTTTCTAAACTTTTGTGTGTTTGTCTTTACACAACTACAGTTAAATTAGAAACAAAAGTGAAAGGATAATTTTAAATACAGATAGAGATATTTAAGAAAATCTTTATATAATTCAATTTGACTTTAAGCAATGTATTGAATAGGTGAAAATAATTACTCAAAATATTATAATTATACATGTATTTTTTCTTTATAATATGAAAATGATGTAGGTTCAAACAATATAAATGTAATCCTTAGAAAATAGAGCATTCTTAAGATAAATTATAATATTGACTTAACATTTAGTATTTTCTACATTATTAAAATTGCAACTGATGAGTCTTTCCTTCTAAGTACTTTGGTATTATTACTATACTACCCATGCAATCAAATGCTTTGAAAATACCTAGAAAACTGTTTTCCCTAGAAAGACAGAATTAATTAGTTTTAATTTAGATGTTTAAAAGTATGGAAATATTTTAGAAGTTTTGAAAATCATAACTTTATTTTTCTTGTGGGAAAACTTTACTAAGATCCCCAATTGTGAAGCTGAAATCCATGTGAAGCATTGTTTACATTCCTCAACTCAAAATGGCACACAGTATTTTCAGTTACTTAAGCCAAAATCAAGGTTATCCTTGATTTGTCTCTTTCCCCAGAAACCCACATTCAGTATATCAGGAAATCTTTAACTTCCAAAACATTTTTTGAATTTCATTCTCTCCATCTCTACTGCTAAAACTCTGTCACGTTCAATTTGTTCTTATCTTCCCCAACATTTTCCCATTTCCCCACTCTTGGCTCACCTACCATTCATTTCCTACATTGCAGAAAAAGCAATGTTATACTAAATCAGTAAAATATTAGGTGGCAGAGAAGTGGGAAAAGGTTTTCAGTAAATTAAGTTGGATAAGTTGTGGGCTAGTTGGACATACCAATGGGAGGAGTTAATTTGACTCTTACCTCAAAGCATTCCCAAAAATCAATTGCAGGTGGATTATTTATCTAAATATAAAAGGATGAAACTTCTAAAAAATTCCAATTGTTTTATCTAGAGTACTAATATCCAGAATATATAAAATGAACTCACTCAAATCAATAATGGAAAGACACTCAACCCCCCTTCCCCACTCTAAAAATTGGCAATATAATTTGAACAGGTATTTCACAAAAAAGAATAGCTAGAGTGACCAATAACATTTTTTTAGGCTGTACAAATGAAACTGTGCTGTTTCACATCCAGCATGGCTAAACTTTAAAAGATGGACAATTTTAAGTGTTGGAAACATATGAAGAATGAAAATTTTCATATGCTACTTTTGGGTAGATAAAATGATACAACTATTTGGATAGCCATTTTTCCATATCTGCTTTGCTGTATATCTGCATTCTCTATGACCCAGCAGTTTCACCTCAAGGTATACACGCAACATAAAACCGTACATATAAAGACCAACAGGTACATAGATTTTCACAGTAGCATTATAATTAACAGGCAGAAATTTAAAACAATCCAAATATCCTTCAACAACATTAGAATGGCTACATACTTTGTGATGTATACATTCAGTGGCATACCATACAGATGCTGCTCAACTTATGATGAGGTTATCTGCTGATAAACCCATTGTAAGTAGGAAATATCATTAGTGAAATGAATTCAATATAATTAACTTACTGAATATCACAACTTAGGCTGGCCTAACTTAAACATATTTAGAACACTTACACTAACCTACAGTTGTGCAAATAATTTCCAGAAATTTATATTACCATGCTTAGATCCCTCCAAAGGTTGTGGCTTCTGTGTTTATTTTGTTTATAAGTCCCTATCTCTTTCAATTCAACTGAAATCCAAGCTGTAAAGATTTACTTTTTGTGCCCCTCAAAAAACAGAGATCATTTCTACATCAGGATATTTTCCAGGAATTTTCTTCCCCATATCTTTATAAGTGGTGCAATCTTATCGTTCTGGTCTCAACTAAAACTTGACTCTCCTGGATAGACCATCCCTGAAATCTAAAGGTTTTACGTGACTTCCAGGAAACAATCATCCAAATAAACAAACATATAAACAAACCTTGTTTCTTTTCCTGTGACCCACAAATTTCTAGACAATATGTCTCTCCTTACTTCTTTTACCTTAAACAAGCTCTCCTTACACACCATGCCTCAGCTTCCTGAATTGGCCTACTTCCTGAGGCTTTAATGCACCATGCTTGTTTTGGCCTGAAATCCTTTGCATTAAGAGGTCTATCTGCCTGGAATATTGTTGACTATATATTTTTTTCATATCCCGGGGATAGCTACTCTTGTCCAAGTATTCTTTCCTGATCATTTGTTTTCTTCACAATTATCACTATATAAATACACACACATATAAAATGTTATATATACATATAAGATGTAAATATATGTGCATATATGTAATTATAAAACAAGTATGTACGTAAACATGTTCTTCTGGCCTGTCTTCTATTCCTAGAACATAAGCTCAAGGATGGCTGAAGTTTTCACTTGGCTTTTTACATATAAATGAACATGCAATTAGACTGTGCTTCCAAGAGAATGAACATTGAATAAATACGTATGGAAAGGAAAAATAAACATAGCAATGGCTATATGGTTTCCTGAACATGTTCTAAACTCAGAGCAGTGTCATAACAAAAGAAACACCGTGCATAATAAAATTCAAAGATACTCCCAAATTTATTGTGTGCATTTCTCAAACACTGTGAAGTGTACATATGGCTCTTCCGTTTCTCTCAGCTGCTTCCAGATTTTTTCTCCTTAACTCCGAACCCATCCAATTCCTTCCTGTCTTCATTTCTGTTTTATCCAAGTTTTAAATCCCACAAAGCAAAAAAAAAAAAAAACAAAAACAAAAACAAAAAAACAACAAAACTAAAAAATAATTAGTCTGGCAGTGTATTTTCTCAAAAATTAGGGGAATGGAAACAAACTCAGCAGGAAAAAACAATTCCTCTTTCATGAATAGGGAGAGCAAAAGCCTGAGATTACTCATATATTAGCAGTGATGAGTCACACATGATATATCTGGAGCAGAAATTCAGCACTGATGTAAAAGGAATCCCCAACTGAACCTCAACACTTTGGAAAAACAACAAGGAGAGTCAGAAATGGTTTGACAAGTCATGCATTGAGCTATTTCTGAGTACGCCTGTGTTTTAAGATCAATAAAGTTATTTGCATCTTTCGCTATTATATACACTATGACTATTGTAATGCTTTAAATATATAATGCAAATTTTAATCTTCTAAAGCCAGGAAACACATTTCATACATCTTTGTATAATCCTTTGCACTGAACACAATACCATTGCTCATTGCTGAGATTATGAATGATGATGAATTACAAGAGGGTCAGGGTTATTTATGAAGTAGAAAAGATCTTATGTGGAAGAAAGATGGTCACTTCTTTTTTGGATTTTGACTGGTTCAGCTCTAAGTGATTAAGCTGCAGCTATTCTTCAATTCTTGTTGATTAATTATATTTAATTGTCAGACACATAGGGCTTTCCTAAGAACAGTCTGGGATAAACGATCCAAGGCACACATACTGTTGGCGTATTACACAATGATGATACCAGAATAAGAAAATTATATTTAAAATAACTATATGGAAAATGTTCTTTACTTGAAATTTTGGCACATTTTATTATTTACAATTTATCTGAGACCATTTCACAAGGACACAGGAACATCCATTAATTAAGACAAATGCACCTTATTTTAATCTGAATAAAAATGTAAGAAGATTCTTCTTTTATGGCTGTCTGAGGCGATGCACTTGGAAATTGAGGTAGTCAACAGGAGAAAAAAAATTAGGCAAAAATTTCCAGTTAATTCATTTAATAATTAACTTCTCCATTCAGGAATATGGAAGACCTTTTTATTGATCATCTACTATCTGCTGTGCAGGAAGTAGAATTTGATAGAAAACAAGTTAAGTCTTTTTCATTATAAAACATGGAGTATAGTAAAGGAGGGTACAATTAAACCCTCTTATCTATTAAACAAATAGATAAATATGTAATATCAATGAACAAGGAATGCTAAAAACAAAAATGAAGCAGAATGGGGATGAACATGTTCAAGAGAAGTATGACTTTTACTTACTAGGAATCAAGGAACATCTCTCAGGATATACTTGATCCCATGTGCTCTTGCACATTTGCATCTCAAAATAATTAGCATGAAAGTCTACTTTTTCCATGAAAGATAAGTGTTTTAGAATTTGGGAATGAAGATAAATGATGATAGAAGAAGCAAAATATTACAATTTCATACTCTTTCAATTTTACCAATTCATCTAAACTAACACTACAAACGAAGACTTCTGATGAACTAAAATATGTCCAAAGGTACTCCAAATATGAGCTCTGGGCACTGGGATTCTGGAGCTGCCACATTCAAGAGTAATAGAGAGATGGATTTCTGCTTTAATTTTGTGCTCATCTTCACACTGGAGGCTTCAGTAGCTCTTTGATTAGCAGAGTTCTACTGACCCAGAAGCCCTGGAGGGCTCACAGGAATCATATCTAAAGGAGCAAAGTGGTGGAGTGTGGGAGAGAATATTCTACTCACTGTTAACAATGGTTGTAGATACAAAAAAAGAGAAAAATAAACAGGGCTGACTGTGTTGCCATATATTTCTAATAGTTTCTCAGATTCTTTCTTTGTGTCTGAATCTAGCACCAAAATTTTTCTTTCATTAAAAAATCACAACAGTGTATGCCATATTCAAAGCATAGGGAGGATGTTGCTTCTCAAGTCTCTCCCTGACCAATCTTCTAGGATACCTAATAGCACTTAAAATAGTGTTGGATGGATAAATGGCTGTTTTAGTCCATGTTCTCCAGAGAAACAGAACCAATGGAATATCTATCCATCTATCTATCTATCTATCTATCTATCTATCTATCTATCTATCTATCTATCTATCTATCTATCATCTATCATCTATCATCTATCTATCATCTATCTCTGCGGAATTGGCTCACATGATGAAGGAGGCTGGAGTCCCAAATCTGCAGTGTGGACCAGCAGCCTAAAGACCAAGAAAAGCTGTCATTTTAGCTCCGGTCCAAAGGCTAGAAGGCTGGAGACTCAGGAAAGCTGACGATGCAGCTGAAGTCTGCTGGGTAATTCCCTTTCGCCTGGGGAAGCAGTGCCTTTTTGTACCATTTAGGTCTTCAATGGATTGCATAACACCCACAAATATTATGGAGGCAATTTGCTTTACCCACCCTTCAAGTTGACACATAAAATTAATGAATGCATTACTCAAGAACTATTTCTGAGTTTGCAAATACAGAATTTGTAAATATAAAGATTCTACATATTTGCCGTTGTCACACCCTAACACATTGAGATGATACCAAAAAGTTCATACTATTTAGTTGCACTGCTTTAATGTTTTTTTCTACTAATTGCATTTAAATTCTCAGTTTTTGTGTTTGTATATTGGAAATAATATTTTAAAATAAAATATTTAATAATTTAGGTACAAAATTTGTATTGTTATAAAATCCAGATCTTTCTTTTCTATAGGTAGCATCAATGGCACAGCATTAAAATGGCGGTTATTTAAACAAAAAACTCACAAGATTTCATAACCCTTGATATGGTTTGACTGTGTCCCCACCCAAATCTCATCTTGAATTGTAGTTCCCATAATTCCCACCTGTCGTGGGAGGGACCTGGTGAGAGGTAATTGAATTATGGTAGCGGGTCTTTCCCTTGTTGTTCTCACAATGGTGAATAAGTCTCACAAGATCTGATAGCTATATAAAGGGGAGTTCCCCTATACAAACTTCAGCCATGTAAGACATGCCTTGTTCCCTCTTTGCCTTCTGCCATGATTGTGAGGCCTTCCCAGGCACGTGAAACTGTGAGTCCATTAAACCTCTTTTTCTTTACAAATTACTCAGTCTTGTGTATGTCTTTATTGGCAGCATAAAAACAGACTAATATACCCTTTCATAAAAATAATATAATTAGCAGATTTTAGTAGCTCTTTAAACGATTGTATTTTTAAAATTGAGAGGATTTTTAATTTAAAAATAACTACTCACAAAAATATTTAAAAATCATGTAAATTCAAGGTTGAGACATTAAGCATCTTTAATAGTTTTTATACTAGAAAACAGTTTTTTTCATAAAAAATATTTCTTTATAATCTTACTATAAAATATTTCCAAATGAGTTTTTGTTTTGTTTGTTTGTTTGTTTGAGATGGAGTTTCGTTCTTGTTGCCCAGGCTGGGGTGCAGTGGCGTGATCTTGGCTCACTGCAACCTCATCCTCCCAGGTTCAAGAGATTCTCCTGCCTCAGCCTCCTGGGTAGCTGGGATTACAGGCACCTGCCACCACGCCTAGCTAATTTTTGTGCTTTTTTTTTTTTTTTTTTTTTTAATTGTGGTTTCACCACGTTGGCCAGGCTGGTCTTGAACTCCTGACCTCAGGTGATCTGCCCACCTCGGCCTCCCAAAGTTCAGGGATTATAGGCATGAGCCACCATACCTGGCCTCCAAATGAGCTTTTACTTTTCTTCAATCCCTCACAGGTTTTATGTCTGATGACGCTGAAATTACAACCAGGAGACGTTATTCATTGAAACCCTGACAAATAAATGGAGAATATTTTGAAAATTTTTTGTTAATTTATTTGCAGGTAATCTGAAGTAAGGATTTAATTTCCTCAAAATAGGCACAGAAATTTGTTTGAGCTATGATAAATGTCATGTTTATCCACAAAATACAGGTCTCCTGTATAATATTCACTAATAATCCTTCTGGAGTGTTAATTTTGGATTAATGTTAAAATATATGTGCCATTCGATTTGGTAATGTGTTATTTGGCATCACAAAATATATAGAAATTGTGATGTAATACATTCGATATCACACACATATACCCCACATTGCGTAAGTTGAGGTTATCATATCCAGTATAGCACAGAAATGAAAACATTTAGATCAGAACCCCAAGGAAACTGAACTGGTGATGCTCATAAAAGCTTACAAGAATCTAAAGAAAGTGGCTGTCCATAAAGAAAAAAAAATCAATGCGTGCTATAAATTTGGAAAGATAAGTTTCTGAGGAAAGTAACAGATGCTGTTTCTTTCAAATTATTTTAAAATGGTGTACACATTTTTTAAAGAAAAAAGCATGTTAAAAATTGTAGCACTACTAAAACAAAGAATGTAATAAACCTCAAAGGTCTGCCACTGCTGTCAGTCTATTTCCCAAAGGCAGGGAACTATTTCTTTCATTTTTTTCTTACAACATTTTCTTATAATTTGACCAGTCAATTGTTAAGATTCCTAGAAAAGAATAATCCAGTACATCATATGAGAAATTTATAGCTCTTGCTGTCAAGTGTCTGCTAGAACCAAGGAAAATGATGTCTCCTTCATCACCTATTCTCAGATAAGATCAAAGTCCATTAAAGACATCTCAAGATATGTTCAAGGTACAGGAGGCTAAGGACAATGTAAGTCAGTAGCCAAACCAGAAATATAATCTTACATCTTTTTACAACCAGAACCATAATCTAACCACTGCCCTCCTATCTCAAACTGAAGTTAATGCTTCACGTTCTTACCTCCCTGCATCTCTTTCTCCCTTCTTCCTTCCTCCTGTCCTTCCTTTCATTTTATTTCCTTGCTCTGACTTCTCTCCTCCCTCTTTCCTTGTTTTTCTCTTTTTCTTGCTCCCCTCTCAAATTTTAGCTTTCTCAAGATTCAAAATCAAAGTCATCACCAACTTTCGACTTGATCGTGGTGGATAAGCTTTTTGATGTGTTGCTGCATTCAGTTTGCCAGTATTTTATTGAGGATTATTGCACCGATGTTCATCAGGGATATTGGCCTAAAGTTTTCTTTTTTTTGTTGTGTCTCTTCCCGATTTTGGTCTCAGGATGATGCTGGCTTCATAAAATGAGTTAGGGAGGTGTCCCTCCTTTTCAATTGTTTGGCATAATTTCAGAAGGAATGTTACCAGATCCTCTTTGTACCTCTGGTAAAATTCAGCTGTGAATCCATGAATCCGTCTGGTCCTGGGCTTTTTTTGGTTGGGAGGCTATTAATTACTGCCTCAATTTCAGAACTTGTTATCGGTTTATTCAGGGATTTGACTTCTTCCTGGTTTAGTCTTCGGAGGGTGTATGTGTCCAGGAATTTTTCCATTTCTTCTAGATTTTCTAGTTGACTTGTATACAGGTGTTTATAGTATTCTCTGATGGTAGTTTGTATTTTTGTGGGCTCAGGGGTGATATCCCCTTTACCATTTTTTATTGTGTCTATTTGATTCTTCTCTCTTTTCTTCTTTATTAGTCTAGCTAGCATTCTACCTATTTTGATACTTTTTTCAAAAAACCAGCTCCTAGATTCATTGATTGTTTGAAGGATTTTTAGTGTCTCTTTCTCCTTCATTTCTGCTCTGATTTTAGTTATTTCTTGTGTTCTGCTAGCTTTTGGATTTGTTTGCTCTTGCTTCTCTAGTTCTTTTAATTGTGATGTCAGGGTGTTGATTTGAGATCTTTCCAGCTTTCTGATGTGGGCATTTAGTGCTATAAATTTGCCTCTTAACACTGCTTTAGCTGTGTCCCAGAGATTCTGGTACATTGTGTCTTTGTTCTCATTGGTTCCAAAGAACTTCTTTATTTCTGCCTTAATTTCGTTATTTACCCATGAGTCGTTCAGGAGCCAGTTGTTCAATTTCCATGTAGTTGTGCAGTTTTGAGTGAGTTTCTTAATTCTGAGGTCTAATTTGATTGCAGCGTGGTCTGAGAGACTGTTTGTTATGATTTCCGTTCTTTTGCATTTGCTGAGGTGTGTTTTACTTCCAATTAAGAATGAGATCATGTCCTTTGCAGGGTCATGGATGAAGCTGGAAGTCATCATCTTCAGCAAACTGCCACAGGAACAGAAAACCAAACACTGCATGTTCTCACTCATAAATGGGAGTTGAACAATGAGAACACATGGACACAGAGAGTGGAACAACACACACGGGCCTGCTGGGGGCTGTGGGGCAAAAGGAGGGAGAGCAATAGGACAAATACTTAATGCATGGGGGACTTAAAACCTAATGATGGTTGATATATGCAGCAAGCCACCGTGGCATATGTATACCTATGTAACACACCTGCACGTTCTGCACATGTATCCTGAAACTTAAAACAAAACAAAGAAATCATCACCAACTTTCTTCTCACCATTATCATGTTAATTTAAAATACCTTTAATGTAATTTTATCTTTTGAAGGATTATACTTTTTATTAATTATTAATAACTTCACAGTATATAGTTTAATATATATGATGTACAGCTAGATTTGTGAGTAATGCCATAAATACCATGGTACATTGGGGAAACATCTTAAACTATTATATAATATGGCTTCTGTCCTGTGTAAATCTAGGACTGCCTATTGGCAGATTACCTAATCTCTACCTGCGGTTAATTGTGGTAGCCTTAAATGTCACATTGTCTCACCTTGCCATTTCCCAGACTTTTCTCCTTCTTCTCTTACAATCTGAAAGTATATTAAAATAACTTTAATAACAGCAATAAGCCAGGCATGGTAGCTCACGTCTGTAATCCCCACACTTTGGGAGGCTGAGGTGGATGGATCATTTGAGATCAGGAGTTTGAGACAAACATCTTGACCAACATGGCAAGACCCCATCTCTACTAAAAATACAAAAATTAGCTGGGTGTGGTGTCGCACACCTGTAATCCCAGCTAATCGGGAGGCTGAGGCAGAAGAATTGCTTGAACCTGGGAGGCAGATGTTGCAGTGAGTTGAGATCCTGCCACTGCACTCCAGCCTGGGCGACAGAGTGAGACTCCATCTCAAATAATAATAATAATGATAGCAATAATAGTTTGAAGTGCTTTATTTTGTACCGTAGCAATGTGATAAGTACTTTGCATATTTAGTCTCTTTTACTTTTCACATATTCACGTAGTGCAAGTATTATATATGACCCTATACTATGCAGGAAAATTATAAAGGTGTATTTATTACATACCTTTCTAATTAGTTGTTTTATTGATTAAATAAGCTGAGAAGCATAGAGTACTTAGAGCTACATTTGAAATACAGCAAACTTTCAATATTGGTTATTAACTTTTTAAGTGAA
This sequence comes from Gorilla gorilla gorilla, assembly GCF_029281585.2. Taxonomy (NCBI): domain Eukaryota; kingdom Metazoa; phylum Chordata; class Mammalia; order Primates; family Hominidae; genus Gorilla; species Gorilla gorilla. Next base: position 38,549,405 of record NC_073227.2, on the reverse strand, counting down.
AACTCCGTATTTGGAGACATACAATAGTCAGAAAAACTGTACAAGTATTTGAGGATGGAGAGTGGGTGGAGGGTGAAGATCAAAAAACTGTTGAAAACTGATTAGCAAACCCTATAGATGTCTTATTATCAGTTTCTAAAATTCTTAAAAAGTAAGTCACAGCAAAAAGATAAATTTTGTCTAGTAATTTATAATTTCTTGAAATAATTTGTTGTGATATAAAATATTTTGGAAAACGTTATGAAAGAGGATTGATGTTAAAGTTAATCTAATCTAATGTCCCCTTTTTAAAGTTATTTGTCCGATGTGATCTTATTAGGGACAGAACTGAGATTTGTATGTTTTTTTCCAATTTTCTGCCTTGAGTCTCATTTACCAGCACTTACAAATTACTTCAGTTGGAGACTTTAAAAAATATTTGAATATTTAGTTAATTCATTCTAGTCTCATTTTTCTATTAACATTATCTCTCCAATGTACATATTATTTTACTAGAAAATAATCTTAAATCTGTTGAAATTTCTTTGAATAACATAAGGAATGTTAATAATGAAACCTGTAATGGTACCTTTTGATTCCAAAATTAGATCTATTTACATATTAATTTTTTATATATACACACACCTGGTGTGTTTTCAATACACAGTATTCTTCTTAAAAAACTTTTATTTTCAGTTCAAGTGTACAGATGCATGTTTGTTATACAGGTAAATTTTGCGTTGTGAGGTTTTTGTGTACAGATGGTTTTGTCACCCAGGTAGTAAGCATAGTATCCAATAGTTTTTTGCTATTCACCCTCCACCCAACCTCCATCCTTAAATAGGTCCTGGTATCTATTGTTCCCTTCATTGTGTCCATGTGTATTCAATGTTTATTTCCCACTTATAAGTGAGAACAGTGGTACATGGTTTTCTGTTCTTCAGTAGTTCACCTGGGAATAAACTAATGGTTTCCAGCTCTATCTATGTTGCTGCCAAGGACAGGATCTCCTTCTATGTTACGGTTGCATAGTATTCCATGGAATATATAGTATTCATAAAATGGTACCATTTAAACTAATTAGTAGGAAAAAATAGAGTAGCACTTATATTAGTATCTAAGTTTTAGTAGTGCTTAATAAATTATGATTTTTAAAATGTGTTTTAAGAAGTAGATAACATTGATTTTTTCTAATTAAACATGTACCGTTCTTACATTATTTTTCATAGAACATTTAAAATGAGTTCTAAATAGCAAATGAATTTCTCTACTCCCTTTCCTAGTGTCAGTTCAATAAAACTTAAAATCTTTTGTAAAATTTATTAAATATACAAAAATAGAGGCAATGTACTTAATTCTATATTGATTTAAAAACAAGTTAACAGAATTATAATTTTGAATGTATTTGTCAGCTAATAAAGAGTAAGATAGGAATTTTAGGAAGCTCGTATTTAAATAATCTCTGATAAATATTATTCAATGACCAACGTTGCTTTCTATTGCATTTGGTATCTCAGGAATATGATTACTGCTACACATAGAATTAATAAAGAAAACAGCCTTCAGAATTGACATTATCTTTTGAAAATTCTGGTTCTCAGCAAAATAAATTTACTGGAAGCTTTGGAGTTGATTCCATTGCCAATTATACAATTGAGATAGAGGAATAGAAATAACTGGTAAAACACATATCCAATTTCTTCTGATAAAATTGGTCCTAAGCTTAGTGGAGATTATATCAAAAATACTGTGTATCATGGGACTTTTAATTTTTTTTTAAATCGAGGTCAAATTCATATTATGACGAGCCATTTTAAAGTTGTGATTCAGCAGTTTTTAGTGTACCATTCAGCAGTAGTGTATTTATAATGTTCTGAAAACACCAGATCTCTCTAATTTTAGAAATTTTTCATCATCCTGTAAAAGCACCCCATACCTATTGAGTAATTATTCCCTATTCTCCATTCCTTTTAGCCCTAGTAACCTATAATTTTTTCTCTGTCTCTAGGAATTTGTGTTGTCATATAAAAGAAATCATACAAATATGTGACTTTTTGTAATGCGTTTCTTTCCTTAACACATGGTTTTGGGCCGGGCGCGGGGGCTCATGCCTGTAATCCCAGCACTTTGGGAGGCCGAGGCGGGCGGATCACGAGGTGAGGATATCGAGACCGTCCTGGCTAACACGGTGAAACCCCGTCTCCACTAAAAATAACAAAAATTTAGCCGGGCGTGGTGGCGGGCGCCTTTAGTCCCAGCTACTCGGGAGGCTGAGGCAGGAGAATGTCGTGAATCCGGAAGGCGGAGCTTGCAGTGAGCGGAGATCACGCCACTGCACTCCAGCCTGGGTGACAGAGCAAGACTCTGTCTCAAAAAAAAAAAAGGAAAAAAAGAAAAAAGAAACATCTGCTTTTAATGTTTATCCAAGTTGTAACAGGTATTATTAGTTTATTAGTACTTTATTCCTTTTTCTGACTGAATATTTTGTTGTCTGAGAAAACTGTGCTTTATTCATTTATTCATTGACAGATATTTGAGTTATTTTCACCTGTTGGCTAATGAATAATGCTGCTATATACATTTGTAAACAAATTTCTGTGTGGACATATGTTTTTATGTCTCTCAGGTATATACCTACAAGTATAATGTGCTGAGTATTCTGTTGCACTTTTTAAGGGATCATCAAACTATTTTGCACAGTGGCTACATGATTTTACATTTCCACCAGAATGTGCCTGTTTCTTGAAATCACCACAAATCATTTTTTTTTCTTTTCACGTTCTTCATTAAAGCCATATGAGTTGCGTGAGGTGGTATTTCATTTTAGTTTTAATATGTACTGCCTTAATGATCAATGGTTGCTCTTTTCATGTGCTTGTTGGCGATCTGTATATCTTCTTTGGAGAAGTGCTTATTCAATTCAATTGCCCATTGGGTTGTTTGTCTTTTGTTGTTTAAATGTAAGAGCTCTTCCTATATGCTGGATACTAAACCCTTACCAGATATCTGATTTACAGATATTTTATCCATTCCTGTATGTTTCCTTTTCACAATCTTGCTAATGGCTTTTATTGATTGAAAGCTTTGAGATTTTTAAAGTGCAATTTATTTTTATTTCCTTTTTGGCATGTGCTTTTGGTGTTAAAGCTAAGAATCCACTGCCAAATCCAAGGTTAGTGAAAACACCTTATGTTTTCTTCTAACAGTTTTATAGTTTTAGCATCTATATATGTTTTTGATCAATTTTGAGATTCTTTTTGTATATTGTGTGCTATGGTCTGAATATGTATGTTGCCCTAAAATTCATAGGCTGAAATCCTTATCCTCAGCGTGATGGTATTAGGAGGTGGTGGCTTTGGGAGATTAATAGACCATGGGGGCAGAGCTCTCATAAATGCTATTCATTCTCTTATTAAAAATGTCTGTGAGAAACTTCTTACCCCTTTACTTATGTGACATTAGAGTAAAAAGACAGCTGTCTATGAGGAGGAATTGGGCACTCATCAGACACAAAATCTGCTGGTGTCTTGATCTTAGATGCCCCAGTCTCTAGAACCATGAGAAATACATTTTGTTGCTTATAAATCACACAGTCTACAATATTTCGTTGGAGCACCCAGTATGGACTAAGACATCAAGTTAAGTAGGATCAAGACTGATTCTTTTGCATGTGGAAATCTAGCTGTCTCAGCAACATTTATTGAGGAAACTTTATTCTCTATAAATGGTCTTAGCATTCATCTTGAGAATCAGTTTGGGTTGATTTCTGGACTCTCAACCTTATTCCATTGGTCCGTATGACATCCCTTAAGCCAGTACTATACTGTTTTGATTACTTCATCCTTGTTACAAATCTGGAAAAAATGAAGTGTGAGTCCTTCTTCTTTGTTCTTTTTCAAGGTTGTTTTGGCTATTTGGGACTCATTGGATTTTCACATAAATTTTAAGATCCGCTTTTCAATTTTGGCAAAAAAGGCCATTCGAAAGTCGATAGATATTACATTGAAGTTATAAATTGCCTTGAGGAGTATGAAAATCTCTATTAGTTGGAGTTCTCCAAGAAAACACAATCATGTGAGAGCTGGAGAGCCAGTAAATCTGGTGGGGTAATTTCATCTGAGTCCAAGGACCTGAGCACCAGGGGAGCTGATTTAAGTTTCAGCCGAGGGTTGAACTCCTGAGAATGGGGATGGGGTGTGCTAATGTAATTCACAGAGTCCAAAGGCCTGAGCACTGGAAGCTCTGATGTCATAGGCAGGAGAAGATGAATGTTTCAGTTCAAGGAGAGAGAGAAAGAAGTTGCCCTTCCTCCACCTTTCCATTCTGTCTCAACAGATTTAATGAGGGTTCACATACTGATACCCATATTGATAAGAGGGCATCTTTGGATGTTTACATTTTCCAGAGATATCCTCACAGACACGCCCAAAATAATGTTTTACCATCTTTTAACCTTGTCAAAGTGACACATAAAATTAACTATCACACATTTTATTAATATCACCTTCCAATCTATGAGCATAAAATATTGTTCCATTTATTTAGAACTGAGAATTTCTTTCAGCAATGATTGTAGTTTTCATTGTGTCTTTCACTTCCTTGGTTAAATTTATTAGTAAGCATTTTGCTCTTTTGTATGCTATTATAAATGGGATGGTTTGTTAATTTCTCTTTTGGCTTGTATATTGTTGCTATTTAGAAGCATGGCTGATTTTTGTATGTTAATCTTGAACCATGCAAATTTTCTCAATTTGACTATTAGCTCTAGTAGTTTTTTGTGTATTCTATTAGTTATGCCATCTATAATTAGAGATAATTTTTTCTCTTTGTTTCCAATCTGGGTGATTTTTATTTATTTCTCTTGTCTAATTTTTCTGCTGGTACTTCAATTACAATGTTGAATAGCGTAAGTAAAATGTGCCTAATTTTAAAGGAAAAGTTTCAAATTATTACGGTTAACTACAATGTCAACTGTGAATTTTTTATGATTTTTAAATTTTTTTTATCATGTTAAAGAAGTTTCCATCCATTACTAGTTTGCAGACTATTTTATTAAGTGGAGTTGAATTTTGACAAATTCTTTTTCTACATTGACTGGGATTATCACTTGTTTAATTTTTCTTCTTTCTATTAATAAAGGTGTATTAGTCTGTTTTCATGCTGCTGATAAGGACATACCCAAGACTAGGCAGTTTATAAAAATAGAGATTTATTGGACTTACAGTTCCACATGGCTAGGGAGGCCTCACAATCATGGCAGAAGGCGAAAGGCATATCTCACATGGCAGCAGACACAAGAAGATAGCTTGTGCAGGGAAGCTTCCCTTTTTAAAACCATCAGATTTAATGAGATTTATTCACTATCACAAGAAATGTGTGGGAGAAACTGCCCCCATGATTCTCCTACTGAGTCCTTTCCACAACTCATGGGAATTATGGGATTAAAATTCAAGATGAGATTTGGGAGGGGACACAGAGCCAAACCATACCATGTCACCCCTGGACCCTCCCAAATCTCATGTCCTCACATTTCAAAACCAATCACAACTTCCCAACAGTCCCTCAAAGTCTTAACTCATTTCAGCATTAACTCAAAAGTTCATAGTCCAAAGTGTCACCTGAGACAAGGCAAGTCTCTTTTGCCTATGAGTCTGTGAAATCAAAAGCAAGTTAGCTACTTCATGGATACAATGGGGGTACAGGCATTGGGTAAATACAGCCATTCCAAAGAAGAGAAATTGGCCTAAAAAAAAAGTCTACAGGTCCAATGCAAGTCTGAAATCCAGCAAGGCAGTCAGATCTTAAAGCTCCAAAATGATCTCCTTTGAATCCATGTTTTACCTCCAGGTCACACTGATGCAAGGGGTGGGCTCCCATGGCCTTGAGCAGATCCACACCTGTGGCTTTGCTAGCTGCTCTCACTGGCTGGTGTTGAGTGGCTGTGGCTCTTCCAGGTGCACAGTGCCAGCTGCCAGTGGATCTACCATTCTGGGGTCTGGAGGATGGTGGCCCTCTTCTCATAGCTCCACTAGGCAGTGCCCCAGTAGAGACTCTGTGTGGGGGCTCTGACCCCACATCTCCCTTCTGAACTGCCCTTGCAGAGGTTCTCCATTAGGGCCCTGTTCCTGTAGCAAACTTCTGCCTGGGCATCTAGGCTTTTCGATAAATCCTCTGAAATCTAGACGGATATTCCCAAACTCTAATTCTTGACTTCTGTGCACTCACAGACTCAGTACCATGTGGAAGCTGCCAAGGCTTGGGGCTTCCGTCCTCTAAAGCAACAGCCCGAGCTGTACCTTGGCCCCTTTTAATCATGGCTGGAGTGGCTGGGATGCAGAGTACCAAGTCTCTAGGCTGTGCACAATAGGGGGACCCTGGGCCTTGCCTATGAAACCATTTTTTCCTCCTAGGCCTCTGGGCCTGTGATGGGGGGGCTGCCATGAAGCCTTCTGAGGTTCCCTGAAGACATTTTCCCCATTGTCTTGAAGATTAACATTCGAATCCTCATTACTTATGCAAATTTCTACAGCTGGCTTGAATTTCTCCTCCAAAAATGGGATTTTCTTTCCATCACATTGTCAGTCTGCAAATTTTCTGAACTTTTATGCTGTCCTTCCCTTATAAAACTGAATACCTTTAACAACATCCAAGTCACCTCTTGGATGCTTTGCTGCTTAGAAATTTCTTCCACCAGATACCCTAAATCGTATCTCTCAAGCTTGAAGTTTCATAGATCTCCAGGTCAGGGGCAAAACGCTGCCAGTCTCTTTGCTAAAACATAACAAGAGTCACCTTTGCTCCAGCTCCCAACAAGTTCCTCATCTCCATCTGAGATGAGCTCAGCCTGGATTTCATTGTCCATATCATTATCAACATTTTGATCAAAGCCATTCAACAAGTCTCTAAGGAGTTCCAAACTTTTCCACATTTTCCTGCCTTCTTCTGAGCCCTCCAAACTGTTCCAACCTCTGCTTGTTACCCTGTTCCAAAGTTGCTTCCACATTTTGGGGTATCTTTTCAGCAGCGTCCCACTCCCGGTACCAATTTACTGTATTAGTCCATTTTCATGCTGCTGATAAAGATATACCCAAGACTGGGCAGTTTACAAAATAAAGAGGTTTATTGGACATACAGTTCCACATGGCTGGGAAGCCTCACAATTATGGCAGAAGGCAAAAGGCACCTCTCATGGCAGCAGACAAGAGAAGATAGCTTGTACAGGGATACTCCCCTTTTTAAAACTTTCAGATCTCATGAACCTTATTCACTATCATGAGAACAGTATGGGAAAAACTGCTCCCATGATTCAATTACCTCCCACCAGTTCCCTTCCAAAACAAATGGGAATTATGGGCATACAGTAAAGGATTTGATTTTATTGAAATAACATTACACTTTTTGATAAATCCCATTTGGTCATAGTGTGTAATCAATGTAATATTTTGTTTGATTCAGTTTGCTTATATTTTGTTGAAAAATTTTTTGTCTATATTTATAAGGGATTTGGATCTTATGGAGTTTTCTTATAATGTTTTTGTCTATATTTATAAGGGATATTGATCTTCTGTTGTTTTCTTAAAATGTTTTTATCTGGCTCTGGCATCTGGGTAATTCTGGCCTCAGAGAATGTGGTAGAAAGTGTTTCCTCCTCTTTAATTATTGAAAGAATTTGAGTAGAACTGTTGTTAATACTTTTTAGAACGTTTGGGAAAATTCGCCTACAAAGTTATTTGGTCCTGGATTTTTCGTTTTTGGGAGGTTTGATAACTGATCCAATCTCCTTGAAGATGGGCCTAGAGTACATTTGATCAGATTGGTTTATAGGGTTATTTAAATCTTTTATTTCCTTATTGATCTTCTGTCCAGACTGTCTGTAAATCATTAACAGTGAGGGTATTGAAGGCCCCAGCCATTATTAAAGAGCCTTCTATTTCTTCCCTCAATTCTGTCTGAATATTTACTGGGCTCCCATTCTAAATGTTTACTTCATATTTCTGTAGTTTGGTATGTAGATGTATACAATTGTCATATCTTATTGATGAATTGAACCTTTTATAAATAAAAATGTCATTTTTAGTTAAAACCATTACAATTTTTTATTTAAAAACTGCTTTTTTTGATATCGATATAGCCCTAACTCTTTTAGTTATCATTTGCACAAATATATTTTTCCATTCATTCACTTTCAGCCTATTTGTGTTTCTCAATCAAAAGTGAATCTCTTGTAAGCTACACATTGTTGAAGTATATTCTTTATCCTTTCTGTTAATCTCTCTTTTAACTCATGAGTTTAATACAATCAGATTTAAAGTGAGTAATGATAACGAAGAACTTGCTTCTGTCATTTTAGTATGTGTCTTTTATATTTCTTGTACATATTCTGGTTCCTCAATTTCTCTAATATTATCTTTTTCATTTGATTGATGTTTTCTACTGTACCATTTTGATTCCCTCTTTATTTCCTTTTGGCATAATTTTAGTTATTTTTGTAGAGGTTACCATGGGGATTACTGCTAATATCCTACATTTATAACAATCTAGTTTGAAATATAATAATTTAACTTTAATAACATATATTAACTTTCCTTCTGTCCAACATCATTCCTTCCTTAGCACTATTATTGTCACAAATCACATCTTTATACATTTTGTGCCCATTAATATAGATTGGCCATTGTCACTTCATCTGTAGGTCTGTCGAAACATATAGCAGAAAAAAAAGTTGTACACAAAAATACAATGAAGCTAGTTTTATATTTACATGTGCAGTTAGCTTTGCCCCTAATCTTACAATTTCTTCATATTGGTTTGAGTTGCTTCATTTCAGCCTGAAGCATTCTCTGTAGGGCATTTCTAATGGTAAATTTCCTTATCTTTTACTTGGAATATATTAATTTCTCTTTTACTTCTGAAGGACCATTTTACCAGATATATAGTTCTTGTTTGACAGGTTTTTTTTTTAAATTATCACTTTAAGTGTATCATCCCACTGCCCTCTGTCTTCCATTGTTTCTGATGATATATCAGCTGTTAATCTAATTGAGGGTCCCTTGCCTATGAAGCATTGCTTCTGTCTCATTGCTTTCAAAATTCTCTTTGTGCTTGAATTTTGACAGTGTGTCTTGGTGTGGATCTCTCTGAGTTTATCCTAGGAATTTTTTGAGCTTCTTGTATGTGCAGATTGGCATCCATCATACAATTTGTGAATTTCCCATCCATTATTTCTTCAAATATTCTTTTCTACACTTTCTATTTCTAATCTCATTCTGGAAATTCCACAATACGTATGTTGGTACACTTGATAGTGTCCCATAAGTTCCTTAGGCTAAGTTTTTTCTAAATTCTTTTTTCTTTTATTCTTTTTTTTTGAATTCTTATACTGATCATTTCATTTGTCTTACATGTAAATCCTCTGCTTCTGTCTTCTGCCTGCTTAAAACTGTTTTTGAACAAGTCCAGTGAAAATTTACCTGAATAGTGTACTCTTCAGTTCCAGAAGTATTACTTTGCTCCTTTTTATAATATCATCTATCTATTAACATTCCCTAGATGCCTATTTATTTTTCTCTTAATTTCTTTGCTTCTCTGTCTGTGGTTTCCTTCATACCTTTGAGCATACTTAAGACAGATAATTTAAGGTTTTTATCTAGTAGATTCAATGTCTGAACTTCTCATGGGTGGTTTATTTGTTTTTCTACTAGAAGGAGTCATAGTTTCATAATTTCATGATTTTTATATGCATTATAATTTTTGTATTGAGAACTGAACATTTTGAATATTGTAATGTGGTAACATTGGACATCAGAATTTTCCGCCTCTCCTAGGATCACTGTTGTTAACTGATGAATGCTCAAATTGTCAATTTGTTTAGTGACTTTTCCAAACCACTTTTGGAAAGGCTATGCTTCTCTTGCGTGTGGTCCACTGAAGCCTCAGTTGTGCTGTGTCCTCAGTCAGCAAATAACCTGATTTCTTTAAATACTTATCAAGTAAGAAAAAGAAAAATTTAAGTAAGAGTGTCTGTCTCTTTAAATTCCCTCCTGCCAATGACTCCTTCAACCCATATGAAAAACTAGTGGTCTGCATCTGTATCAGCATCTTCACAATCAATAGCAGCAATCAAAATTCAAAACCTCGACTCTTGGAGGATAAATTCCTTTTCTCACCCTGACACCAGCGTGTCACACTACAGTGTGGCCTGACATCTCCATAGGGCTGGAGATGGGGTATGGTAGCCAGAATAGGAAGCTCAAAATTCACTGATATTTCTGAGTGTTCCTCATCAAGCAATCCCTGGCATCCTGCAAGTATTCAATTATACTCTAAAATTCCAGAATGGTTACTTCACAGTTCTTGCCAGTTCAATAGTTGTCTCAGTAGAGGGAACAACTTCTTGAGCTTCCAGACTGCCATTTTCTGTGATGTTCAGGTGTCATGTGATGTGGATATTGTACTATTCCCATTTAATAACAATTTAGAAAACACTTTTTTAAGGGCAGCACTTTATTTTCATTTTGTTTTAAAATTGAAATTAAAGGTCTTAAGTATTGGAATGAATCAGAGGAAATGCTGTCTCAGTTACATAAAATTGATAGACAATAGGCCTATAAGAAAATGACTTTTTTCTCTACATATTTAGTTGTAGCCAATTTAGTAGGGGTAAACATAATTTTATTTAAGGCAAGATTGTTGGATCACAAGGTGGGAATCTGGGGCAGAATGAAGCAGAATGGATCAGTATCAACTTCTTAATTTACTGTAAAAGAAAATGATATTAATCATAAAACACTTGAGATTTCAAAGTATCTAGGTGGTATTTAAAGTAAGATTTAGCAATCTGGGCAGCCAGGGATTTGTATTCTTTTCATCATTAATAATGTAAAACTTAAAACAAAATCTCTGCAGAATAGGATAAGAGAATTGGCTAATGCAGAACCCCTCTTACATCATTGTTAGACATGCATTCATCTCTCCTGACAAGAAATCTATAATTAATGTCTTCACTTCTGTAATAGAATTCTCATATGTTTCTGCCAAAAAAGTTACAAAAGCCTAAAAAATTTTCTTTTATAATTTTTATTTGATTTTGGGTACTGTGATTTATGCTATTTGTTATTGAAAGAATTGACTCAAATATTTTGTAAATGTTTGATATTCTGACATATTCTGTAAGAAGAAATAGTTTATTAGGAGACAAACTATGTTAGTTTATGTTGATATTCTCCTTTAGTCTTACCTGTGTATGTGTGTACACACACACACACACAAACACACATACAAACACACACACACTCTGGATTATCTTATAATTATCAAGTACGTGAAAAAGGAAGGCTCCTGGCAGGGCTGTGCTAGTCAGGTGAGTGAGGTAGATGAGAAACTTACCTCTGGGGCAAAATTTAAGGGGATACCTCAAAAACTCAGCATTCAAGATAAATTACATTTAATGCAATATTTTAAACATTAAGATTAATTTACAATAATTCATAATGAACAAAATATTAAAAATTTAGACCCTGATTAGATCAACAACAGGAACTTGATTAACTATGTTTGAGCTTCGGGTAAATGGAACATTCAGTGTTATTAAATTAAAATATTATTTACATCAATTACTAGGTATACTTTCCCTTTTTCAAATCTCATGACTGAGGCAAGTGCCTCATTCCCCTCACATTCTTCTTGCTGTATCTGAATTTCTACTCTCCTGACAAACTTTGAGTGTCTAGGCCATGAAGCAGCAAAATGAATCTATTATTTGCTCAGCCAGCATTTCACATTCAAAATTTGTCTTTGCTGGCAACTGAAGTTATTGAATGTTGCCATTTATATTCAGGAAAAAATGTATTTTATTATGTCAGTAGGAAGTTTAATATGGAGAACTAAGCCAGGAACATAGCAACAGTCAACTCTCTATCAGAGCTTGACTCTTTCCAAAAGGACAAATGAATTGGTATGCTATGTGAAAAATACTTTCATGTTCTCAAGAAACAGGCAATAAAAAAAGCCTAGGTGCACTTGGCCAGAGGATACAATAAAAAAGAAAAACACCAGAACCTGAAGTATTCTTCTCTCTCCATCTTCTGCATTCTCCTATCTCTCACTCCCCCCCACCCATCTCCCTCTCTCACACAAACACAAGCACACACACAAACACACACACACACTACTGAGAGATCATTTATGCACAATAATCTTTAAAGTCTGTGTTAAAACATGTCTGTTAATCACCAAAATAAGCATATGATCTGAGAGACGTGATAGAGAAGCTTTCTTGAAAATATTTTTACATCCATCTGCCCATCCATCCATCCATCCATCTTTCCATCCATCCATTTGCTCTACAAACGTAAATTGGCATTTGTATGAACTGCACTATCTCAGGATGAAAACTCAAACAGTGTATGAGAGGAAGCTAAAATGTCACATATGAAAGCACCTGGGCTACATATGAATAATGTAACCATATTGAAGAATGTGGGGAATTATAGAACTAACCAAGTTACTCTGAGGAAGGACTTTCAACTTTTTCTCATTCAATATGATGCTAGCTGTCGGTTTCTCATATATGGCCTTTGTCGTATATGTTCTTTATATGCCTAGTTTGCTGAGTTTTTATTATGAAGGGGTGCTTATCAAATACTTTTCCTGCCTCGATTGAAATGATTATATAGTTTTTGTCTTTAATGATCTTTATTTGGTTTATCACATCTATTGTTTTGCGTATGTTAAATCATCCTTGTATCCCTACTAAAATTGTCACTTAATCTTACCGTAATGTCTTTTGAGGTGCTATTGAATTCAGTTTGCTAGTACTTTGCTGAAGATTTTTGCTTCTATGTTTCTCAGGGATATAGGCCTGTAGTTTTCTCTGAGGTACATGATTAGATTATTTATTAGAAACTTTCCACTCTTTTGATGGAGGCATTTATTGCTATATACTTCTTTCTTACTACTGCTTCTCTTGTATCCCACAGGTTTTGATATGTTTTGTTTCCATTTCATTTGTTTTAAGAATTTTTTAAATTTAATTTCTTAATTACTTTTTTTTTGAGACAGGGTCTCACTTTGTCACTCAGGCTGGTGTGCAGTGGCACGATCTTGGCTCACTCCAGCTTTGACTTCCTGGGCTTAAGCCTTCCTTCCACATCAGCCTCCTGAGTAGCTGGGACTACAGGTGGGTGCCACCACACTTGGCTAATTTGGTAGAGATGGGGTTTCACCATGTTGCTCAGGCTGGTCTCGAACACCTGGACTGAAGCAACCTGCCCATCTCAGCCTCCCAAAGTGTTGGGATTACGCATGTGAACCACCATGCCTGGCCAAATATCTTAATTTCGTAATCTTATATTTCATCATTTACCCATCTTAATATCTTCATTGACCCAGTAGTCATTCAGGAACATGCTGTTTATTTTTCATGTATTTGAATATTTTCAATCTTAATTTCTTCGTTGACCCATTGGTCATTCTTCATTTCTTCATTGACCCATTGGTCATTCTTCATTTCTTCACTGACTCATTGGTCATTCTTCATTTCTTCATTGTCTCATTGATCATTCTGCATTTCTTCATTGACCCATTGGTCATTCTTCATTTCTTCATTGACCCATTCTTCATTTCTTCATTGACTCATTGGTCATCCAAGATCATGTTGTTTATTTTTCATGGATTTGAGTATTTCCCAAAATTCCTTTTGGTATTGATTATCAGTGTTATTCAATTGTCTGAGAAGACACTTGATGTAATTTGGATTTTTAAAAAAACTATTGAGACTTTTTCTGTGACCTAATATAGTATTTATCCTGCAGAATATTTCATGTGCTGATGAAAAGAATGTGTATTCTGCAGTTGTGGAGTAAAATGTTCTGTAAAGGTCTATTAGGTCCATTGGGCTTACAGTCTAGTTCAAATCCAATGTTTTCTTCTCGATTTTCTGTCTTGATGATCTGTCTAATGCTAAGAAAGGAGTATGGAAATTCCCCACTATTACTATTATTTTATTGTGGTCTATCTCTCTCTTTAGATCTTGGAATATTTGAATTATAAATCTGGATGCTCCAGTGTTGGTACATATATATTTAGAATTGTTATCTCCTCTTACTGGGTTGATTTTTTGTCATTATTATAATGACTTTTTTTGCCTTTTTTTTTTTTTTTACTGATTTTAGTTTAAAGTCTGTTTTATCTGATGTAAATATATTATGGCAAAAACCACAATTTCCTCTGCACCTACCTAATAGCTACCTTTGCTCACTTTGATTTCCATTTTCATAGACTGTATTTTCTCCTCCCTTTACTTTCAGTCTAATCGTGCCTTTAAAGGTGAAGTCAGTTTCTTATAGGCAGCATATAGTTGAATCATATTTTGAAATTTATTCAGGCAATCTATATCTCTTAAGTGGAGAATTAATTTATATTCAAGGTTACTATTGATATGTGAGGTTTTACTTATGTCATATTATTGTTTTCTGGTTTTGGGGGCATATTTTTTGTTTCTTTTTTTTCTCTTATTGTTTGTAATTGTGGTTTTTTAGTTATTTATAGTGGCACCATTTTATTCCTTTCTCTTTCTTTGTTGTGTGTTTGTCTAACCATTGAGTGTGATTCTTTTGTGTATTTTCGTGATTCTGATTGTTTTCTTTTTGCTTCCATGTTTAGGACATCCTAGAACATTTCTTGTAGGATTGGTCCAGTGGTGACGAATTCCCTCAGCTTTTGCTTGTCTGGGAAATACTTTATTTCTCCATCACATAAAGTACAATATTTCTGCATGAAGTATCCTTGGCTGACAGTTATTTTTCCTTTGAGCACTTTGAATAAATCACGCCATCTTCTCCTGGACTGTAAGTTTCTGGCTGAGAAATTCACCGTGAGTCCATTGGTGGTTCCTTTATAGGTGACTAGACACTTTTCTCTTGCTGTTCTTACAATTCTCTTTGTCATTAACTCTAGACATTTTTACTATAATGTGCCATGGGAAGACCTTTTTACTATAATGTGCCATGGGAAGACCTGACTGGCTTATTTCAAAAGACCTACCTTCAGGTTCTGAGATTCTTTCTTTTGCTTGATTTGGACTGTTGTTCATGTTTTTAAATGTATTTTGCAGTTTATTTAATAAATTATTCAGTTCCAGATTTTGTGTTGGTTCTTTTTTTAAGTAATATCTATATCTCTGGTAAATTTCTCATTCATATCCTGAATTTTTTCTGATTTATTTGTATTGTTTTTAAAAATTATTTTGTATCTCATTGACCTTGTTTAGAATCAATAATTTATATTCTTTTTCTGGGTTTTTACTAATTTTTAATATTGGGATCTTTTTCTGGATAATTATTGTGTTCCTGTTTGTAATAATTTTTTTCATATTTATTGTATCCTTAGAATGATATCTGCACATCTGATGTATCACTGTCAAAATTTTTGAATTTGCTTTTGTAGGGAAGGGATTTTTCCTGAGGATGAATGTATGGTGTTGGTTGAGTAGAACACTTTGGTCTTGATTCTAGGTGAATTCCACAGTGTAGTGTTTGATCATTTATCTGTGTGTAAATAGCATCATTTGTATCTGAGATTTTCTCAGTGGCTTAAGGTGCAGTTATTAGTAAAGGCTGTGGTACAGATTTATTGGGACTGGGACACCAGGTAGGTAAACTCCAGTGTTGACAGCTGTAGGTTGTGTACCTGTCCTTAGGGCCCAAGTGTCATACATTGTCACCAGTGTTAGTAGTTTAAGGAAAGCTGATTCTTGGAGCTCTAGGTGGCTCAGATAGTGGTAGCTATGGGAATAGTAGGTGGGCAGGTCCTTTGTCCCCTGAGCAGTCAATGTAGCATAGACAATCACAGTGGCAGTGGCAGGATGACTTTCTGAGTCCTGAGTGGTGCATGCTTGTGTTGGCAGTGGCTGTAATGGGCTAGGCAGGTCAGTATCCAGGCATGCAGGTGGTGCATGTGGGCAGCTGCCAGCTATGGAAGTAACGGCAAAACCTCAGGTCCCCAGGAGAAGTGTTCAGGTACCAGTGGTGCTGATCTGGGCTGGGCAATCCCTGGGTCCCTGGACTATGTGCCTTGACACATTGGGCAAGGGTGAAGCCAGGCGGGGCTGGCTTGTCCTCATCCATGCCAATGGTATGTACAGGTACTAGCCATTTTAGGCAGTGGCAAGGTGATCCTCAGACCACCAGCAGAATGCTTAGGCTGGGGATGGCAGTGGTCTTGCTGCTATTCTAACAGTGGGTAGGGGGTGATGCCACCTTCAGGGACAGCAGCCTAAACTGGTGGGTAGGGAACACACATACTAGTCATACCTCAGACCCAGTGGTGCTTGTGCCTCAGTCCTGGGTGCAGTAGCCTGATTTTACTCATGCCTAAGCCCTAGAGTCAGCAGCCAGCTCTTCTCTTGTGCCTCAGCCCCAGTGAGGCAGGGCTCCAGGATAGTGTACTATTTGTTGGGGGCAGAGCTCTAGAATGGCACCTTACTCATTCCTCAATCCTAAAGGTGGTGCAAAGGCCTGTGGTGTGCTTCCACCCCTGGTGTGGTAGCCTGTGGCGGTTTATATCTAAACCTTGGCAGCAGCAGCTCATGCTTCTTTTAAACTTCAGCCCCAGTACCACTGGAATATTTATTAATGCACAGTCTTTTGGTTGTAGAGTTTAAAAATGGTCTTTCTCTATAGTTGCTAAGGTCTCAGAGAATGTGACGGCCTCAGCCTGTTCTTTCTCCCTGGGGCAGTGCTATCAGAGAATCTTCCAGTAGCTTCCTATGTTAGTTGCAAGGTCCATGAGGGCCAAGGGACTTTTCAGTCGTTAAGATTCCAGGACTGAGAATGAAGCTCACTGAGGATCTCTTACCCTTTCCCTGTATTGGGGTTTCTCTTGACTCCCAGACAATCTTGATCAAGTGGTGATTTTTGAATCAGGTGTTGTCATTTTCCCATGGGTCCCAAAGTTTTATTTGTACTTTTAAAAGTTAGAGTCATTTCTGGTCAGCAAAATGTACTATGTGTATTTCCCATTTGGGAAATTTTTCAGAACAAAGAAGAAACACATAAGCTCTCCTGGAGACTCTAACTTGACTTTGATATTTTATTCACTCTTGACAAATTTTTCAGTTGGAAGAAATATTAATAATTTAACAATATTTATTAGACTGCCTTCTATTAATCCATCAAGAATTAGCAATTCACCCACCTATGATTAACTGTTACCTTGATGAACTACTTAGGTTATTGAAGATTTGGCTAATAAACTTGAAAACAAGTTCAAATTTCTGTAACTAATTGTTGATGAACTAACTAGTGGTTCACTTAGCATGGTAAAATTCCTTGTTGGTTACAAAGCTATTAACACAGAATAGAATGAATTTTATAACTATAAAAATATTACTATTGTGAAATGTTGAGTGAATCCTTAATTCATCAATCCTTTATCTGGAAGTCTTACAACAATGTCTCTGGAATGTCAGAATGGTGAATAGGTGTTTTATAATTAGTAGCAATAACAAAAATCTTTAACTTATGGAATGCTTACTATGTGTCAGGACATAGTTCAAACACTTAATATATACTGTCTTTAAGCTCTACAATAAGAAATAAACCTATATTATTTGCATTCAACTTCAGAAAATAAGACAGATTAAGCAGTTGATACTAATCACATGATGAGTATGCAACAGAATCCAATTTCATCTCTAGTATGTCTAATCCCAAATCCTATGCTTGTGGCATTTATGTTGAAGTGCTGAAATAGTGGAGGGAAATTTCATATTTATGCAATCAAATGCTTTATATCAATTACTTTAATAATTTATAGAAATAAAGTGTATTATTGTATAGTATTTTTGTCTTTTATTTAATAATTAATGGAATATCTTCTATATTTAGATTATTGTGCCATAATAAAGAAATAAAATTACAGTTGACCATTGAACAATACAGAAGCTAAGGGCACTGACCTCTTGCACACTGAAAAATCTGTATATAAGTTTAGATTCCTCAAAAACTCGAATAGTCTACTGTTGACCAGAAGCCTTACTGATAATATAAAATGTGTTAAAACATTTTTTGTGCTGTATGTATTATATACTGTATTCTTACAATAAAGTAAGCTAAAGAAAAAATTATTAAAATAATAAGGAAGAGAAAATATATTGTTATTAATTATGTGTTAGTGGATCATCATAAATGTTTTCATCCTCATTTCCTTAAGTAGGCTAAAGAGGAGGAAGAACAGCAGGAGGCAGTCTTGCTGTCTGTCTCAGGGGAAGCAGAGGTATAAAGTGGAGGGGGAGGCAGGAAAGGCAGCCACACTTGATGTAACTTTATGGAAATACATCATAATTTCTGTTTGAAATTTTGGCTTTTTCATTTCTCTAAAAGTGTTTCCATATGATACCAATTCTTCCTCCACCATTTGCTTTAGATTCAGTGCCTGTATCACAGAAGAGTCCATGTCATAAACTAAGTCAAAGACAGTCTTGGCTAATCAGAACCGTTCTGGCAGGTTGTCTAATATCAATTTTTTTTCTAGCTCTGCTTCTTGTATGTCTTCTTCTTCATTGTTTGGCACTGGTTAGGAAACACTCATTTCCCTCAAGTCATCTTTTACTAATTCCTCTAGTGTGGTATGTAATTGATTTTGAATTTCCCTAGGATTAATATCTCTAAAGATTAATATCTACCGTTAACCTTTTTGTCATATCCACAGTCTCTTTCATAATTTATTTGATTGGCTCTACTGTAAATCCTGTGAATACATGCATAACATCTGGACCCAGTTTTCTCTAGCAGGAATTTATTGTTTCAGGCTTGATGATTTTCACATCTTTTTGTAACACTTATTGCATCTTCAATGGTGTAATTCTTCCAGACTTTTATGATGATCTATGGGTTCTCTTCCTTATGGCTGGCAATCATTTCCATAGAGTACTGTATATAATGATCTGTAAAAACCTTTATGAGCTCCTCTTCTATAAGCTGAGTTTGAGATGTTGTGTTAGGGGGCAAGTAGACCACTTTGACACCTTTGGGATTGAAGTCATGGAGTTCTGGGTTGCCAGGGGCATTGTTCAATACCAAAAGAGCTTTAAAAGGCAAGTCCCTTACTGGCAAGATACTTCCTGACTTCAAGGACAAAGCATTGATGTAACCAATCCAGAAAAAACCTTTGTCATTGTCCAGGCCTTCTTGTACCACCAAAAGACTATTAGCTCAAGGGTAAGCAGCTTTATTGATAAGAGAAATACTGATCATAAACTGGACTGTATTTGCACAAAATAGTAAAGTTAGCCTATGGCTTCCTGCCTTAAATCCCCGTTCTTGTTTTTCTTCCTTACTAATAAATGTCCTTTGTGGTATTTTTTCAAAGAATAGGGTATTTTCATCTGCATTAAAAAAAAAAAAAAAAAAAAACATGTTCAGGTAGATATCCTTTCTCTTCGGTGATTTTCTTAACTGCATCTGAATCATTATCTGCTGCCTCTTGGTTGCCAGAAACAGCTTCTCCTGTTATCTTGATATTTTTAAAGCCAAACCTCTTTCTAAAATTATCAAACCATCCTTTCCTGGCATTGGATTATCCAGCTTCAGAGCCTTCACTTTATTTTTTGCTTTAAGTTATCATATAATAGTTCTGTTTTACTTGAAACATATTAAAGTCTATAGGTATTTGTTTCTTATAGCAGTCTTTCATTCACATAAAAACTGCATTTCAATACAAGATAAAAAGGTATATCACATAAAGTACAAGGTTTTTACACCCGCTGATATAGCTGCAATGATGGCTTCACAATTTTTTTTTTACTTTTTTACAATAATTATTATGCTGGATTCATTTATCTTGCAATGGCAGGCAATTGCAATTGCAGATTTCAGTCTATGGTATGTATCAAGCAATTCAACTTTTTCTTGTGAAGTTAAGACCTTTCTCTGTTTCTTCCAACAACTTCCAACATCAGTAGTGGCACTTCATATGGGTCTCATTGTATTATTCAAGGTTTATGTTATTGCACTAAATATGATTTAAAAATATGTGAGAACTGTGAGAGGTCACTTTTTACTGCAACATGCAATTTACTGGAAAGACGAACTGCTCATATGAAGATGATTAGCGAATACTTGCAATACTTGGGCTCACAGCAATAGCAACAGGAGGTGACTATGAAATTATTACAGTAGTATAATATGTACTATAGTTATTTTAAAGCAGTTATTATTTAATACTCTATCTTTATATTTGTTTACATTTCTCTCTACTAGTAAATGGCACCATGTACAGTCTGCATTTATGTGTCTAAGTTTTGATCAATGTTAACTTTTTGTAATGAATTTGTGTGGTAATAAATAATAAAATAGGCTACTATGCATACATATTTCATGTCTTCACGACATACCCTTTTCTTAATTTTTAAAAATATTTCTAGGCTACGTGGTTTGCCTGCAAATATTTTCAAATTATTACAAATCTCCAAAAAGTTTCCGATATGTTTATTAAAAAGCTGCATTTAAGTGTTCTATGCATTTTAAACCATGTTACTCAAGAGTTAACTGTTTATTAATTTTACAGGAACATAGATTGAGGTTTAGAGAGGTTAAATGAGTTGCCTGAGATCTTATAGCCAGTAAGTTCTGGAAATATGACTCAGTCATGCCTGTATTACAAAATGTGCTGATACTTGCTGCTAAAAGTACTTTCTGAGTTGGCTGGAAAAATAAAGGCAATGAGTGGATGTGGTAAATGGATTTCTCTTCTATCCATGTGAGCAAGTTCACTTGAAAAGCTGTTAACAAATACTTCCTTAGACAAGAAATCTATTTATTGAAATTGACAGAGTAGGGATTAATGACAACAATACTCACACACAATCCTTTCTGACCAGCACTTTTTACCTATTGTCCCATCCACAGGGACATCCTCAGGCAGGAGGCCCAAGTCCAAAGTTGTTTGAACTTTCTCTTTAAAATAAATGAGTTCAGCTTTTTATTCATTTATTTTTTATATTTTTTTAGTAACCTAGCTTAGTAGTTTCTTTTGGAGGAATGGCTGGGCCTTTGACTAATTTCTATGTATTCATCTATCTTGATTCAGAGAAACTTAAGAATCAAGTTGCCTCTGAAAGCATGCTCACTTGAACAACACTGAGATCAGATATAATTTTATAATTTTTTTGTTCTTTCTTCAGAAATAAATCTTGCTTTACAGTAGTTTATTATACCCCAAATTGGCACATCAGAAGTGAATAAGCTGTTCTCATACTAATGCAGCAAAAATATAGCAAAACTAGAAAAAACTAAGATATTTTTGTAGTTAGCAATTGTAGCCTGGAGTAATGCTACGTTTAGTTATGGTATATAAAAATGCTTAAACCTTAATAGGTTTCCTTATTTTCTAAGACCACAGAAACCTGGATGTTATGTTAGCAAAAATTCATCTTGTTACCCCCTCTAATAATTTAGGTGAAATAATAAATTTACTCTAATTGGTAACTTTCCAAATGGAAAACATATTTCTATTATTGGGGACGCAAAAGAAGGATTTTCTTCTTGTCTCTAGATATTATGCATATTTCAATTTCTCTAAGTTGAACATTACATTAACTATATATGACCTTAACTTTTTTAAAACTTTATTTTCAATAAAAATAATACTCCCCCAAAGTGACTACAAATGACTCAAATTTATTTGACTGAGCAAAGTAGAATCAGGGAGATATCTGAGACCTATAATAGTTCAAATAAACATAAAGGCTTATAGTTGTTTTTTTCAAACTACTTAATGTTATTAAAATGGATGGAATAGGGATTAATGGCAAGAATGCTAGCACAGAATCCTTCTAAACCAGCAGTTTTTATCAAGTGTTCCACACACCCTGGGCTTTGAAATGTGTAATTTTTCAATCGATTAGGTACATTTTATACCTACATTAATCTGTTAAGTTTATTATTTGCCTTATAGGAGAATAAGATTCATTCTTTATTAATCATAATTATCATATAGGAGATCTTATTTATTTAATTTTAGCTACAAACCCACAGGTCTTCTGTTTTGTATGGTTGTGCTGTTTGTGTGCCACACGAAGGAGCTCAGATAAAGGATTCTCCGGAAGCTCAGATAAACGAGTCAACTGCTAGAATTTTCAGAGCCCTATTGTGAGGACTGAATATTTATATAAGATGTACATTGTTGCTGCTTGTAATTCACACAAAGGAGCCTATGAAACCAGTGTTTGAAAGATGATAAATTATCCTTTTGTGTTTTCTTAATTTTGATTCATTTTTTCAAAATGTGTTCCTCTTCTAGTTTTCACCATTGTAGTGAGGTTACATTACATTTAGTTATTCAGACCACAACCTGGAATCACATTAAACTTCAAAATCTGTTCATGCCTGTCATCCAATCTCTCAATAAATATTATTGTTTCTGCATTTAAAAAGTCTTGACTTTGACCTTGTTTATCTACCCCAATGCTACTTCTCTAGTTCATGTCACTATCCTTTCTTGCCTGGAGTATTTCAGTAACTGAGTAGAGCTCTCCCTTTCAAACTACTCTTTCTCTATAAAAAAAAATTGACACATTTTACATATTCATAGGGGACATATGATAATTAGTTACATGCATAGAATCTGTAATGATCAAGGGTATTTGAGGTGTTCATCACTTTGAGTATTTATCATTTCTATGTGTTGGGAACAATTCAAGTTCTCTCTTCTGGCTACTTTGAAATATACATTTGTGTTAACTGTAATCAATCCACTCTTCAGCAGAAGGTAGAAAGTACTCCCTTTTTTGTCTCTTGGTCTCACTTAAATCATCTACCGCAAATGAGCCAGCGTAGCATACTGAACATAGAGGTTTCGTCAAGCCAACACTAATACCAATAGTTTCACAAAGCATGTAGACTGAACTTCAAAGTCCTGCCTTTACCCTGGAAGACTGTGTAATAAGAGAGATAAACAGAAGCAAAATTTGTAGAAAAAGAGAGCTATTGAAAGACATCTGTTTTAAATATAAATGAATTGAAGACCTAACTATTACTTAAGGTTGCTGTGGGGCTGGTGGGGAGAGTGGGTAGGATGATGTTAAAGGAAAAATATTCATACACTTGTTAAAATGGTAAAGAAGGCTTTATTCAAAATGATTAAAATAGGGGTCAACTCTACTGCAATAAGCAGGAGATTGGGTTCAACTCTGAAAAAAGCAAGGACAAATAGGGACGTATGCAGCTAAAGACTGAGAGGATGATCAGTGCATAAAAAATTACAGAGAAGAGACATTAAGAGTAGGGTAATTTTTGCTAAACTTGTCTAACAAGATTCTTGCTGAAGCCAGGCCAAAGAACTAGACATCAAAGGTAGGGGATGAAGAACTTGATAAGATATCAAGAGTGGTGTCAGGGTATGAATAATTGGGATTCTTTGTGAAGACTGAGCTGGGCAGGCCAAAGACAGGATGAGGGTCAAGGTTGAGGGCTAGTGAAACAGAGGGCTCAGAGAGCTAATATTTGATCAAGGAGAGAGTCTATGTCCGTATACAGGTTAATTAGACAATCTGATAACAGTCCTATTTGTGACTAGTTACTCTGAGTACAGCTCAGGACAATACAAGCTGAACATTGACACGCCATGTGAAAGGTATGTAGGTAGATGTGTGTCAGGCAAAGCTCAGAGTCTCATATATCCCTATGGGGTAAGAAGGAGTAAATGAAAAGTTGCTGTGAGCTGGTAGATCCAGAAGGTATCATTTGAGACAAGGATTCAGAGTGTGTGGCTGACTTCGAAGCTGATGGCCACTCGTCAATCCATGGACACAAACCACAGTTGTCATACTGCCTAATAAATCATAGCAGATAAAACAAAAATGCACTATGGGTAGAGGTCAGTGGATAAGACTCTGTCGTGGTACAACTGTACAACTCTTTAATGCCAGAATAATACATTTGTATCACTCCTGGCCACAGACTTAGAAAACCCCAAGGAAGCCAGGAGAAATTAAAAATGAATAAACTTGAGTTGAATCAATTTGATATCTGAATTGATCTCACTTAAAATTGGGATTGCTTTCATGACCTTGGCAAGATAAAGTTTTAGAGATTTTTCTCTATAGGAAGAAATGAAGGCTTATATGTTCGGTTCATTTGAATAAAGTTCTAGAAAAAATAGTTTGATTTGCAACACCTGAGTACTGTATTGTAATTGTAAAATAACATAAATGCATTTGTGAATGCAAGAAAAAATGTTGTTGGAAATAAGAATTCAAGATTTTATTTTAGCAATATTAAAGCCAAGCATTTTAAAATGTGCAGTATAAAATGTGGGAAGTTTTACCCAGATTTTTCCTTAAAGCAATGTAAACTTACCCATGACTAAAATTTGCCCGAAAGTAATATTTAGGGCTCAAATTTGTTTTTATTTAAAGCAGATGTCTTTCAGTAACTGTCTTTTCCCTCAGCATTTAGCACCACATATGAAAGAAGTCTCTGGCTAGTTTTTAAAACTACTGGCAAATTTTATCAATATAAGTAAGCTAATCTGTAGCAAGAATCCATTATTTATTATTTTCAGTGTTTTTTTAGTGCTTATCAAAGATCATTATGTCAGTGGCACTTTGTGAAAACATAAAATGTATGCATAAAGAAAGAATTTATTTTCTTTTAAAATGTATTGTTTCTCCTGGCAATATCACCGCTTACTTCCTGAACAGGAATGAAGCTATACCAATCCAAAGATAGTATAAATGCTCTTATAAAATTAATAATATCTGAGAATCTGTTTTTGTTAATGGTTTGCCTGTAAATATGAATGTTGCTAGGACTTAACTTTGGTTACTAAGGAAGCCTCTTTTATTTAAGTAATTTGTGAGCACTGTAGTTAACAGCTAGATTTCTCTTGGGAGTGGTGAAAAGCCTGTGTCCTTTGGGAGAATAAAATATCTTCTTTATGCTTGAAAACTTAATTTATTCAGGCTGTGTCTTCAGGGACACTACACAATTATAATCTTAACCATCATTCTATCTTGGGAGAACAAGCCTGTAAAACTAAGAGCAGCTTTGATGGATGGTTGCTCAGGATGAAATGCTATGTCTTTCCTGCTTACTTTTCCTTCTTAGAGGCCTCTCTTTCAAGTGAGTAAGGAAAATACTGAGACAACAATCGTAGTTTCTATGTAGAAGGAAGCTTTCAAAATCACTTTTGAACTTAAAAAGAAAAAAGCAAGAAAAACTACCCAATAATATGAGAAACTAGTATATCTCAATCCAGTTATGAGTTAATAATTTTAAATTTTAAAGACAAGAGTCAATGATATTCTTGGGGATTTACAGGAGCCTAATGAATAACAGAGCTCTATTTTCCTGTTCCAGTTTTAAATCATGAAGACAGAAAAAAGGCAGACAAAACTCAAAATACCACCTTTCTTTTGACAACTTTACTTGTAGTGTGAAGCTATGAATGGAATTCTGCTGTTACTCTGAGTCTGAGAATCTGTATTTAAAGGACCATGCTTTACCCAAAGCTCCTTTTAACCAGAAAGAAACATTTCCTTGTCCGTGACAGAATGTATTGGTTAAAGTGCTCCAGACTCACTTGCAGGTGTGATTGAAATTAGTTAGCAGCTATTCTTTTTAGATGTCAAATGGATGTGGAAAAGTCCTTTTAGTCCCAATTTATTCACTTCTGTTAAAATGCCAGCATTTGATGCACTGGTATGCCATATTAATTCCATGAAAGTTCTTACGACTATTCTTTATTGGACAACATGATATAATTGAGAAACATTTTATGTTTGTGTCTGGACAGAATCACCACACTTCTTCATGTGATTTTCCTAAGATTTCTAGTCAAATTTTCTTTGGCTAGGGTATTAAATGTGACTCACATCTGAACAATGAAGGTACCTCCTCCCTGGGATCCTTGATGAATCTGCAGATTGACCTGTGATCTAAGCCAGGAATTGGAGACAAAGACAAAGGAGGAGGAGAAAGAAAAAGGGGTGGGGAGGCAGCAGTGAGGAGGGGCATAAGCCTGTAAAGAATATTGATTTGAAATTGTCATAATTGTTGCCAGGTAAGAAGCATTTGTCAGAAATAATAAAGAATGAGGCCAACATATGGAGATAAACAGGGAAAGGAGGAAGTGCTAGTAAACAAGTATGATGAGAGAGGAAGAGATTGCATAACCAGTAGCTTATTGTTTGAATTTCTGGATCCAGCAATACCAGAAGTCACTTCTACTTCCTGATTACATAAAACCAGTCAACCTCCTACTTACCAACTATTTGGGCACGGGATTACTTTTGTTTAAATTGACACTTTGATCATTTGCAAGTGAATTATGAAAGATTTCTTATTGTTTAGTGGAAGGAAAGAGCAATAAATTAATAATAAAAACATCTGGGTACTAGTCATGGCTCTGATATTTATTATTTATATGATTATTAGCAAGCCACATATTCATTCTGAATATGAGTTTCCTTATCCCATGTGAGAAAGACACCTTACCTTTACACTTCACAGCATTTGTTTAGAGTCAAATAAAATAAAATTGGTTAAAATGTGAGGACTAGCTCTGTCAGACTCAAAGCCTGTGGTTTTTTTTTTTTTTTTTTCCTACTTTTCTGCAGTGTTCATGTGCCTATCTGAGTACAAGGCCAGTACTAATGAGGCTATCTAGTGTCATATCCATAATCCTTGTATATAAAAACCTTTTTGGCTTGGAAACTGTCTTTCTGCCCTCCAATATTCAAAAGTACTATTTCATGTCAACAATATTTGCCCAAAGAAAATTAGTAATCTGAATCATTAACACCATAAGCTATTTGCCTGCTTCCACTGGAGAAAGTTTAAAAAAAAGGATGAAAGAAAGAAAAGAAAGAAAGAGAGAAAAGCAACTTGGATTCTCTGTAATTACCTGTTTGCTTTGACAATGAATTTATGTATTAAAGCCGTTTATAATCATGATGCCTCCAGCTTATTTAGTTGTCGAGTGTGCTATCTCTCAGAGCAGAGAAGGTCAGAGAGCTCCCAGGGCATAAACAAAATAATGGAACTAATGAATTACATGACAGTTAAACTGCACATATTTCACATTAAATGGATAGCTTCTTTGGTTAGTTCAGTCACACAGCTGGTCAATTCACCGCATTAATCAGCTATATTTGATGTCCAAGCTGAGCAGTATGATAAGGCAAATGGCCAAACTGATTGTTTAATGTAAACACTGTTAAAAGGACTATTTTTTTCTCAAATTCTGGAGACTTACAAATACATTTTAACTTACTAGAACTTTTCTGATAATTGAAAAATTTGTGTATAACCCAGCCCATGGAAAATACTGCACATAACCCATTGGCGATGCACTTTACGATGCACTGGACCATGCACTCGAGAGAACCAATTTATAATATTGAATGGATTTTGCTAATTCAACTAATTTGTAAATTTTATTTTTAAAATTTTATTTTATTTTGTTTTATTTTTGGAAACAGAGTCTCGCTCTATCCCCCAGGCTGGAGTACAGTGGCATGATCTCAGCTCACTGCAACTTCTGCCTCCCGGGTTCAAGGGATTCTCTTGCTTCAGCCTCTGGAGTAGCTGGGATTACAGGCACGTGCCACCACACTCAGCTAATTTTTGTATTTTTAGTAGAGACGAGGTTTTGCCATGTTTGCCAGGCTGGTTTCAAACCCCTGACCTCAGGTGACCTGCCCACACCTTGGCCTCCAAAGTGCGGGGATTACAGGCATGAGCCATTGTGCCTGGCATAATTTGTAAATTTTATACTAAAATCTGCACTCCAAAGCTTTTTTCAGAGGCCTTTATCTTTTTTATGTAGGCAATGAACTCGAGAAAAGTACTTTAGATAGACTCATGATAAATTCCAAAATGTTGCTGCCACTGCTATCTCCTCCTAATACCTAAAACAATTTCAGCCCTAAAGATATTAAGAAAGTGAAGTCACAGGTCTTAATAAAAGTAAATGTCCTGGGTAAATTGCTATCATATCATACCTTTTAAACAGCCAGAATTTCCTCACTGTTGTGCTTCTCTAATAATAACCTACGAAATAATGACTTCAAGATATTTTCATTTTTTTAAGACAGAAAAACAAATGCACATAACTTTGCAGATAAGTATATTTTAAATGTTCTATGGAGATAGGCACCAGCATTTCTCCTACAGGATTGTAGCGAGACATGTCCAAGATTAGAAAGCACTATGGAGAGAGTTTCAAAATATGTATTGATAATATGTGATATTATTTTAATAAAAATATGCATTAGTATATGGATTTTCTTTTGGAAAATGTCTTATTTCCTCCCTTATTTCTGTGCATGTTTAATTAATGGGTTCTAATTTAGCATTTTCTTTCCATAAGCTAATGGATCATTTCAAATACTCTCTTTAAATATTCCTTCCTAGTACAGTGTAGCCAGAAGACAAGCCTGGGATTTTAGAACTACAAGCACTTGAAGAGATCATTTAGGTCACCTCTGATTTCTAATTGTAGTGGAGCTTAAGTCTCAGCAGAATTTAATGAAGTGCCCTTTTCTAGTTAATGGCTGCACAAACATAGGAATTCACCTATGCTTTTACCCCTCCTTGTAAAATATCTTTTTCATGAAAATAATTTTTTAAAATTCTGTTTAAAAGCTTCCTTCAGGTTTAACAAATAAATATTCGTAGGGAAATGAAAGAACAGTTTTGTATCTCAATGCAGTTTTAGTCTCAGAACTAGGAGGGAAAGTGATTGAATTGAAGAAAAGACTGAAATAATAATGTAACTTTTTTTTTCCTTTCATAAACGTTTTCTGTTGTCACTGGTCCTGGGAAGATTAGATTTAATACCTTTTGTGTATGTGTATAGATATGTTGTGTTGCAAATTTGTGACTAATTGACAATGAAACCAGGGATATCTCTTTGTTGATATGATCATCAATTAGGTAGACATATGTCACATATGAAGAGTAGAATAAGAACGTATGTGTAGATTAAGGAGAAAAGAAACTCTACGTGTGAAATTAGAGTCATATTCATGTCTGCAGAAAAGTTATACTTATCTACTCATGTATACATTTGGAGATATATTGGGTTATACTTGTATGCATTTTATATTAAATAAAAGTCAGAATATATACAATACATTGCTTTTCCACAAGACAATAGAATTCATTTTATACATAAAATTGAAATTTACTTCTTGGTTTCTCTTACAGTCAGATATTACACTAAATACTGTGAGCAGTAAGAGATTCAAAACAAAGCGTTATTGGAAAATTAGGCTTTGAACTACACTTTAGAATACTATATGTCAAATTGACCAGCCACAGGAGCTATAGCCTCTGACCCAATAAAGGAAGTGGAAAATCATCTGGGGGCTACCACTGGACCTCTGAGTTTGGCATACTGTTCTTAATGAATCAGAAGGTGGCTGATGCCCCAGAACTATACACAAATACCAGTGAAGCTGGAAACTGAACTCTCCAACATATCCACACACACAATAATTGTATTTTCATAACTTGCTTGCCATCAAACAGCCAAAAAGTCTGTAAAATTTAAAAAGGGCTGCCTCCCAAATTTTCCCTTCAAAACTCTTGTATGAACCTATCTAATTGATAAAACCTCCTTCACATCCAATACTGCAAGGGAATCTATGAAATGAAGTCTTTAATTTTCTGCCCTCACCATACAGAAAAGTGCCTTGAGGAGGTGGTAGAAGTGGATAGCTCAATGGACTATATCCAGCACAGCTTCTTGAAATTCCTCCAGTGCAAGTGTAGTTCTAAAATCCTGTTCTGACTTGTTTATCTAAACTACTAATAGCCTGCTCAGCTGCATACATTTTAAAAGACCAGATATACTCTTTATATACAACCATCCATTTTCCTAATGGGAGTGGACATATATCAAACTACACATGATTTTAAGTTTTCTTGCATTCTACTTTCAAACCCTGACACCGTATAGAAATCTATGGTTGCCCAAGATTTCCTATATCTTATTGTGTTTTATTTTTAGACAAGAAACTAAAACATCTGGCTGCCCTGTCTTAGGCAGTCATTGGTCTGAGATTAAAACTCAATACCTTTTTGGTTTCAGGTATATAAGTACTTTGAATTTTTAAGCAAAAGTAACAAATCATAGATTTCTGTATGTAGCATTTTCCTTGTCGTAAAAAAGGAAAGTTGCCAACTTGGTTTTAGGATTTTGTATTAGTTTGCTAGGGATGCCATAAGAAAATATCAAAGATTGAGTGGCTTAAACAACATAAATGTATTTTCTCACAATTCTAGAGACTGTAAGTTCAAGATCAAGATGTTGGCAGATTTGATTTATTGTGAGGCCTTTCTCCTCGGCTTGCATATAGCTGCCTTCTCACTGTGTCCTTGCCTGGCCTTTCCTCTGTCTATGCCCATCCCTGTATTTATCTCTTCCTCTTCTTATAAGCACACCATTCATATTGGATTAGGGCCCAACCCTTCTGA
Organism: Gorilla gorilla gorilla; assembly: GCF_029281585.2. Classification (NCBI taxonomy): domain Eukaryota; kingdom Metazoa; phylum Chordata; class Mammalia; order Primates; family Hominidae; genus Gorilla; species Gorilla gorilla. Next base: position 38,518,944 of record NC_073227.2, on the reverse strand, counting down.
CCTGTTTAATGTGTATAAAGGCCCTAAAACAGTCACATTGGAGTTTAGGGTTTCAACATATACATTTGGGGAGAATACAGTTCAGTCTGTAAAAAACTTATGTAGGGTATTGCAAATAAAGTAAAAATACAAATAATTATGAATGTTAAATTTCAAATGTAAAACTTTTAATTATAAGTAAAACCTATTAAATGCATGATTTACTATGAAACATGATTGCACTGGATAAATGTGGCAATATAAACTATAGTTATAATATTATTTAAACTTCTACCAATATGTCTAATTATTTTTATGATTATAGTCTTTCAAATGAAGTATTCGACCCAACTGACAAATTTTATTTGGAATGTAAGAAATAGAGCATATTTAACATCTCAGTTAAAAATAAATGGAAATCTCATATTTTAACTTTTATCACTACATCTAGTCCAATCAAAACGTAATTCAAAATGACTTCTAGTTTGTTTATATTTCTGGTGTGCTCAGAACCTTAGATAAAATCTACCTTTTATAACTATTAATCTAAGAAAATATTTTCTATTGGATTATTAAATAAATATAATTTTAAATCAAATATTTAGATTCCTTTATACAAAACTAATTTTAATTGTTTTCTTCAGAAAATATTTTCGTCTCATCCATATAATAGCAATAGTATTTTTTAGCCAACAATTAAGATGTAATAATATTGAAAATATAGATTTCTTTGTTCTCACTTTTCTTAGATAAATATAAATTGTAGAAATATTAGAGAAGAGATTGAAGGTATTTAAAATAAAGCATTTGTCTGATATTTTGCTCTCTTACTAACAGTTCTGTTTTCAATTATGTTTTCTAGTTAGAAGTGTGTTATATATACCTTTGCCTCATCACAACCTTTGTTTAGGCGTGGGAATTAGCAGGTTATATACAGCGTGGTCATTAAAGCAAGTAACGTAAAGTAAGACAATTATTCAGGTTATCGCCTCTCTTCCACAGAAGTAAAAGTATGTCACATTTCCACAAGACAGCTAGAGATGTGTTAATTGCTCCTTGTGACTGAATCCATCTAGTTCTTACCTTTCCTCTTCTATTCCTCTCACCATATCCACAACACATCCTTTTAACATTTATTTTCAGTTATTGTATTTCAGGGTCATCTTCAACAAACTCCTACACATTTATGTTCAGTCAACTAGATAGACACTTGATATTCACTAAAGATATTTCAAGATCATAATTCCATGCAAAAACATCTATTTTTTAATTTTAGCATTACCATTCTTCAGATAGAATTACATTTTCAGACAATTTAGATGTGCAATGACCGAACCACATTATGAGAAGAAAACCCAACAGCTCCTAGAAATATTGATGCTGGGAAATTAGCTAAATGAATTTATTAGTGAACGTACTTTCTCCCAAATATCTTCTTTGTAGTCCATGTATTTAAAAAGATAAAATGATTTGTTAAAAATTAGAGTAAGTCAAATACCTTCAGGATTTGTCACAAATAATTGGAAGTTGAGATAGATAAAAGCAAGGGAAAACTGTGTTACATTAATTTGGAGATTTTAATAATAACAAAGGATCTCACTAAAGATTTTTACAAGATTATCCTTGTAAAATCTTCCTGGCAGTTGGTTAGAAAATGTTTTAAATAAGGCTTTTCTATAACAGTTGATATTTGTGCACAATTATATCGAACTATGTGTATGGCTTGTCATCCTGGTATGTATGATAGTGTAGTTAACCTAGCCTAATATGGTCTGGGGTCCATTTCGGAAAATAATCAGTTGAAGTGAAAGAGGCATTTTACAACTCAAGGTTTCTTTTACAGGATTTAAATCACTGTTTCAAGAGAAATAAATTAGGAGTGATGAGAATGGGCAACTATAAGAAACAGACAATAAGAAGTGGCTGGCAGAAAAATGTCACTTAAAAGCTTTATCCAGTGAAGGGATGTTGTCAGGTACATTTGCTAATTAATCACTGATGCTGAGAGGTAAAAGTCAGCTTCTCGACTTTTGACAGCCCTGCTCCATGAAAAATTTCTTCAAATGTGGTCACAGAAAAGTGGGAAGGAGAGGCAATGAGCATCCCATTACAAGCAGTCTCTCAGCAGAGACAGAACTAGTGGCATGTTTTGACTGGGAGACTGTGAGACTTCCAATATGGAGATTCTTTTTTATATTTGTGATGAAACTTGTTAATTCTGCTATTTACTTTCACATGTGACATCAATTTTTCTTTTATAAGCTCCGTACATAATAATTTTAAACCTTTTGCAAATAATTGTGTGTTTAATTGCTCCCATTTTGTATTATATTAGTAAATTTTTAAAAAATTGAAAATTTCAATGTTATCAGAATTAATATTTTAAAGAATATCAATGGTTCTACAATTTAAATAGGAATATAAATTGTTTAAAATTTTTTTGAAAATCCCAATGTTATCAGAATTAATGTTTTAAATAATATCAATGATTCTACAATTTAAATAAGAGTAGGAATTGTTTAAAAATATTTTTTGAAAATTCCAATGTTATCAGAATTAATGCTTTGAAGAATATCAATGGTTCTACAGTTTAAATAGGAATAGGAATTGAAACATATTTCTTTTAAATTAGTAAAAAATATTTACACACAAAGAATTTACACATTTATAAGAATAAATCAACAAAATTATATGGCAGAAACTTAAACTCATTTTTACACCTTTCTATATTTTTTCCTAAAAATTCACTGCTTTAGATAACACACTCATAAGAAATATCAGAAGATTGATGACAAATTGGATGAAGCAATAAGCAACATAAATGATTAAGAATTTCAAATAACAGATTAATTAGGGAAAATTAACATTTAATGCATATATGAAAATACTGGTGAAAAACAAGGTAGAAATTAGAGAAGTTTCTGCAAATTTGAATAACATACACTAAGAAAAAGTAGCTATAATTTATCATTGAAAAATTTTTTAAACTAATAAAATGAACAAAGAAGTAGTATTTATCTTGAATATCATACCTCAAATATTATACTATTTCATTCTTTTTTTATATAAGAAAAAGGATAAACACTAATTCATAATCATATAAAACAAGAATCAAAATTTTAAACAATATAATATAGGAACATGTATTATCCTTCCAAAATATAAATAAGATATTTGAATATATCTTCTCCTAAGTTATAATGTACTTCAATATTTGTTTTATTAAATTTTAATTGACCCAAAATGAGAGCTGTGAGATTTAAATGTATGAAATACTTTACTTTACTTTACTATTAATAAACAAGATATATCATAGCTGGTAGGGAAATAAATAGTAAAACCCATTTTAAGAGCCTAACCTTGCCCCAAAACAATGAATATGTAAACCATGCCAAGAGAGAGGAAGAAAAAGTAAATGTGTTCAATAAACATCTACAGATAAAGTGGTATATATAGAATATAGGCAAAGTAAATACTAGGTACAAATATTTGTAGTCCTTGGAGCAGTAAAGAAAAAAGTCATGGAAGAGAAAATATCTTTACAGGTATAATTCAATACAACTCAAGAAATAAAAGAAGGTTTGAACTTATCATTCAAAAGACACTGCAATAGGCCTGTGAAACCGTCCTTGAATGGACAACACAAATGTCTGATCTAGGAAAAGATTTGAGAGCATTGCTCATCCACTTTGCTATTCATCTTTCTTTTCCATATGTTAGCATAGGCAGGTTGTGTCTATGTACCCAACATACTTTGGCTGATTGACATTAATACCTGAATGTTGTGTAGGTAAGCTTATTTACTCTGGAGGCAGACTGGCTGGATTCAAATGCTAATTTCATCAACTACCACATACTTTGGGCAAATATATAAAGCTTCATGCCTCAATTTCTGCTTCTTTAAAATGTGAAAAATAATAATACATATCTCATCAGCTGACATCAATAGCATGTGTTTGTTAAATAAATAAATAATAAATGTAACTAAAATGTGTGCTTGTGAATATTGAAAACATGAGATGATGTATCTGGAACAGTTTGAATATTGTTAAGCTAGACAAACCTAAACTGGAAATACTTTTCCTATTAAGAATAATAAATAAAAGTACTTAGTAAAAAAGGATCCCACCCTTCTTATCTAAACAGTTTTGTGGAAATAAATGGAGAAAAGAATACTAGCTTTGGCTTAAAAGGGCTTTCACTTATTAACAGATGAATATGACATAAGCAGCTCAAATGTTCTGAGTCTTTACTCATCTGTAAAATATCAAAAATGAAAGTTGAGTTAAATTGCAATTTTCCTTTAGCGTATATCTTAAGAATGACAAACGTGCTTCACCTAATTTTAGCACAGTATATAGAATTTTAAATATCATATTAATTTGGAAGAGTGTACATCACAATCACAGAAATCTTTCAAGTTAATCATCACATAAAATTATGTAAGAATAAAAATATTAATATTAAAATATTTAAGGCCAATTCATATTGTATTCTCTAAATTAAGTTGGATTAAGAAAATTTGAGGTTATTGTTTTGAATGTGTACATGAAAAATTATTGATTAATCCAT